>NC_086338.1:29705726-30006278 GCF_032445375.1 Bacillus rossius redtenbacheri | reverse complement strand
ACTTAAAACAAGTTCTGTTGTGAAAGTCTACCCTAGGAGCTTGACAATCGGTTACAGCATGGCCGAATTGAGTGCAGTTCGCGCACCGGCGGTGAGAATATTGGGTCCCCGACTGTACCTGATGACGCGGTGTGTCTGCCGCCGGACTGCGCGCCGTAGTCTGGGCTACAGGAGGACTTACATTAGCCATAGGTGGAGGCCCCTTCTGGGTGACAACAACATTAGTGTTAAGATTGGATGTAAGGCGTTTTGGTGTAACGTTCTTATGCTCATCCTTACTATATGATGTATTGAACTCGTTACCGCATGTGAATCTGCTTTGTGCATGAATGCGAGTGTCAACAGAAATCGCCCATTTACGTAACTCCTCAAAAGAATGAGGAAGAGACAACATACTTGACAAACTAATGGCGACCGGCGAAACGTTGCCCATTATCAACTCCACGAGTTCACTTTCCTTAAAATGAAACCCCAAAACCAAGGCGTAAGCTATCACACTATCTATAAACTGAGACACACTTTCAACTGGTGACTGTAAACGTAATACATAATCTCGTTTACACTGTTCCATGACAAGAGGAGGACAAACAGCCTGAAGGACTGAATGTTTAAATTCAGCATATGATTGCCTCTGCACTATCGCCTCCGTTAACGTATTTACGTAAACCCCTGCGCATTTCGTTAATAATCCCTTTAGGAAGATATCTTGTGAAATCAATTGCAACTTGTGTAGGCGATCCGCCTCTAAAAAGAAATCTAACACCTTTTTAGGATGGTTGCTATCCAGCAATGGTAGACATTTTAATGTAGAAAAGAACAGTTTGGGAGCATACGGATCTGTAAACTCACTTACTGCGGGAACCTTGGGAGAGAAGGCACCGGCTGGGTTGCCAGACGTTTCAACTATGGACGCGCGTAAATGCGCGACCAGACGGGCTCGCAACTCCGTTACGGTTTCCGCACCGTCAGTACTCACGTCGTTCTCCGATAGGTATTGGATGAGTTCAGGCTTATGAAGCCTATAAACCCATCCAACACCGTCTCCACGATCCGATGTAGCCATGAAAAAGAAGAAACAAACAGATTAACTGCTGCGGACAGCAGAGTAGCGCAGATCTTGTAACCAATCCCCGGACCACCCGGATTGATTACATTAGCTGGGCGAACAAATAACACGTGACCAGAGCAAAATACTAGCGAAGGCTAGTTTAGCATACAGTATTCTGTTTGTTTTGAAGAATTTAAGGTAATCTTTTTATGAAATGAAAGATTAAAAACGGTGACATATATATGTAACTTTAATCATGTATTTTTTTTTTTTTATAAATATTATTTTTACAATTCTCAAAAAAAAAAAGGTAACATAAGCAGTGATTTACAAATTATCTTATCACTTAGTTCTTTACATTTATATCATCTTACACGCTTATAGTGACCACATCTATTTAGTTTTTTAGAGATATAGTCTTAGGTACATGAAGAATAGTTATGACGATATTTTTTTTTTTGAACAACAAACATAACAATGAATCGTCTTAATTGAATTGTTTCGCCTATAGGTGCATATCCAAACTTAATGGACGTCTTATTAACTCGACCAAAAACTTCATTACAACACAGGATAAGAAAACTATGTTACGTATCCACCCTTACGTAATCTCATGTACATTAGTATTATCAACCCTAGGACGTGTATAGCAGAACCCCAAAAAACACCTCTCAAAAAAATATACGTTAAACCTTGCGATATAAATGTTATTATAGCAACATTTAAATACGTAAATTTTACTCCAACTGAGTGTACGCATACACCATTACATCATTACTAAGGATTCTACCTATCATTAACCATCAATATCTAACATCGAACGTAGGCACACAATGACGGATGAAACGGACCCGATTAACTGAATTAGAAACAACACTAAGTCAGAGTAAAGCGACTGAAAACGCATCTAAACAAATGAAGGGAAGACCTACAACCACCCACGGCCTGATAGAAAGTTCAAACGCCGACAATCCCGCAACACGCAGTCAGAGGCGGAGCTCACGCCACTGCCTGAGTGCATCCAGAGTAAGCAAGCTTCACACCGAAGAATAATTCTTAACTGGGACCCATGTTAAGCATGTGCGGTTTCCACGAGCATACTGACGACCTAGATAAACCTAGCTAAATGATCCCAAAGAGCGTGCCTACGCAGATGGACAGCCTTACTCCTAGTGAGCGAGGACTGCAAGGAAGACCGGTCGGGCGGCCCTATTTATACCCCACTAAATCTTTGCCACAAGAGGCGCTACTGTCGACCTAAAAAAGGGGAAGGGAGGAGGAATGGTGGAGGGGGCACTGGTAGGTGAGGAAAGGCTGCCCGTTGGAGTGGGGGAAGTGGGACGGAGGGGAGTGATGTGCTGGGTTCGAGTCCGGTGTTGGCTACAATATGGTCCAGCACGCGACTCATGGCCTGACTACCAAATGAAACGCCCATGGGCACCCTATTGAACTGAAATTGTCCCCAAGGGGTAGAAAATGCGGTGTATTTACGGCAATCAGGATGCAAGAGGATTTGATGGAAACTGGCGTTCAAATCGATGACGGAAAAAATGGCTGCCTCTCCTAGGTGTTGTAGAGCGCTCTCTACCGTCGGTAATTCGTAAGAGTCCTGAATGACCTTATCATTTAAAGATTTGAAGTTGTGAACCAAGCGAAATTCTCCAGCCTCCTTTTAAGGAAACTAGAAAAGTAGGCGAGCTAAAATCAGAAATAGATGGGGCAATGACCCCAGCTTCCATGAGGCGATCGACAATAATCTTCATTTTTTGTAGTTTAGGGGGTGATACTCTGTGGCCTTTGGCCTTAACAGGCGTGCGATCCTTTAAATAAAACTTGTAGGGCAATACATCACACCTACCTATACGACTGTTTATTACGTCAGGATAACGACTGAAAACGTCCGAAATCAGAGAATCTCTGAAGGTCACGTCACTCATGTCAGGACAAGACATGACTTCAGGGGCGGCATTCTGCGGAATTAAATTAATTTTTAATGAAGGGTGAAAGCCAAAAACAAGATGCTGATTAGCCACGTCAATCAAACAACGAGTTTTCCCCAGAAAATCCAGACCAAGGATAAGTGAATGACACAAACCAGGAATAATGTAAAAATGCCAGTTCCAGGAAAATCCGGCAATTTTAATGTGAAGCTCAACTGTCCTGTTAGCGCGTACTACTTCTCCGTTAGCTACACAAATAATGACGTCAGGGCACGTAGTCACACGGCTCTGCAATGCAGGTAATTTATTACATAAGGAATCAAAAAAATCAGCACTCAACAAAGAACGAGTGGCTCCGGAATCCACTAATGCCGGAACAATATCACTAAACAAATTAACATGAACAAAATTGTAAAATTTATGAAAGGCGGCTTTTCTCTGACGACGATCGCGGCGACCGCTCATACGCCCTGATCGGGGCCCGTTTCCCGGACACTGGTCCCTATAGTGCCCTGCGCGGTTGCACCTAAAGCATTTGCGTAAATCACGGCTCACAGCGGGCTGCGTGCACTCAGACACCGCGTGACCGAACTTTCCGCAGTTGGCACACCTAGACCGGCTGGCCTTAAGGCCGGGCGCATTAGTGGGAGGGGGGCGCCTGTCGGTAGCGCGGCCGGAGCCGACAAGGGGCTCGGTTACACTAACCGCACAATCAACGAGCTGCGGCGCGCGCGTAGCACGAGCGGACTGAGAATAAACATTCACAGCAGGCTGAAATTCTAAGTTTTTAGGCTTATAAAACCGCGATGTAGATGAAATGGGGAATTCCTCCTTATATTTTCTAACAGCGAGCAAGCGATTCTCCACTTCAGAGCTCCACTCGCGTAAAGCATTCAAAGTTGTGGGAGGACTAAGCATGGCGCTATGTTGAAGCACAAGCGGAGAGACATTCCCTAATATAGTTTGTACTAACTCCGTTTCCGTGAGATTTAAATTAAGAACGGCCGCATAATTGGCCACGGAATTAATGAACTGAAGAGTGGGCTCGTTAGGCAATTGAAACCTAAATACTAAGTCTCGTTTACAGCTCTCAAGCACACGTGGAGGACAGGCAAATTGCAAAACTGAGCTCTTGAACTGAGCAAAAGAAAGATTCTGAGTAATTGCGTCAGTAAGTAATTGCAAAAATGCGGCTCCACAGAGACTCAGCAGGGCCTTTAACAATTCTGCCTCACTAACTAATTTCAGCCCTTCAAGACGTGATGCCGCACTTAAAAAATCCAAAACTGCTCGTGGCTCGCAGCTATCAAGCCGAGGAAGAAGCTTAAGGTTAGAAAAAAATATTTTTGTGTTAAATTTTGAGTTCAATGCGGGGCCAGAAGGGGGTGGGAACTGCCGAGACGGTACCTCATCAGCTGATTCCCAGGAGTTACGAACATGCTGGACGAGTAGGCTCCTCAAAACAGCAACAGTAGCACCCTCCTCGAAGGAAACGCCCTCCTCGGAGAGGATTTGAACCAGCTCGTCACGGCGCAGACGATACACCCATCCCGTGACCGGTGACCCCATGGTGCATGCAAGACAAAAGAGAAAAACAAACACGTTAATAGTCAGCATAACACAGCAGAGTTGCGCAGTTGAAGGCTTCCATGAGCTTCATGGGACAGTGTAAACAGGTGAAGTACATTCACGTGAACCTTCAACTGCGTGTAACACTATCCTAAAAATACTGAATAAATTATGCTGAATAAAAGGTTTTCAAAGAGGTAATCTAACAATTATAGCCAAGGATGGATGCAAAGGTTGAATTAGCAAGAATGAATTTACATACATGTCGTTTAATCCTGGGCAAAAGCCTCACGTAAAACATTCTTTTACATACAAAATTAATACTGATAGCAAGAAAAATTAGCGGTACAAATGCCACGGCAAAATACGTGGACACATATCCATGTTTTCTTTAGGATTAAATGCTTGATTGAATACATAATATTAACTTGATAAATACTTGAAAGAAATTTTACAATTAAGTATTAACGCTTACACACAAGGATGAACACTAACATGCCTCATTAGAGAATACAAAAACGTCAAATGAACATGCAGGCGACCGCGGCCTAACCTACACTAGGCGGTATAAGCTTACTGTAAAGCATGATAAGGCATGATATAAAAGGAAAATTTACAAATTAATACATTAAATTCATTACGAAAAAACAAGTCCTAACGAAGACTGTAGACCAGACGGGGAGAGACGTCAAACAAACTATGCATGGTATTAATACAAAAACGATCAAGGAAAACAATTAATTCCAAATTGAATTTAGACGGTGACGGCCGAAATGGAATTTATAATACAGCTATTACCAAGTACCGTTTACATTACTGTAAGGGTCACCACCATACAACACTTACATGCATTCTCCCCGCTGTCACACACTCTCTCTAAAGCAAGTATCAGACTACATGCTTAATTCACGACCAGCACCGACTGACTGCTAACGAACAAGAAGAGCCTTCATGGCATTACACCTAGTTTTAATTAAGCAAGAGGGCGCCACGCGCATGCGCGGACACCTCACGAGGGGAAGACAAAACACAGCACTGGACGTTGAGAGGGGGGGGGGGAAGGTAGGAAGGGAAGGAGCGCCGAAGTCCGCCGCGCGGCGCGAAGTTCAAGTGACGCGCACCGACCACTTCAAGATGGTGGTAGAAGAGATTGATTACACATCATGGAAAGATCCAAACATATTGGTTGACCGGCTAAGACTTCTACATGGCTCGCTTTGTGCAGGAAACTATTCGTGCATCAAAGAAATATCCTTCATACTCAAGGAACTGAGGAAAGCTGGCTACATACAATAATGGCTTCCTTTACTTGTATTTGTGTAATGTTGAGAAGTAATTAAATATTGAAAGTAAAAATTTAATGTTTTTATTTCTTGTATTCTGATTTCCAACTAAGCCTGTGTGTTTCCGCTAATGTATGTGTGATCATTCCGTTTCCTGTGTGTACTGTGTGTACGTTCCGTTTCCTGTGTGTACTGTGTGTACGTTTCGTTTCCTGTGTGTACGTTCTGTTTCCTGTGTGTACTGTGTGTACGTTCCGTTTTCTGTGTGTACTGTGTGTATACGTTTCGTTTCCTGTGTGTACTGTGTGTACGTTTTGTTTCCTGTGTGTACTGTGTGTACGTTCCGTTTCCTGTGTGTACTGTGTGTACGTTCCGTTTCCTGTGTGTACTGTGTGAACGTTCCGTTTCCTGTGTGTGTACTGTGTGTACGTTCCGTTTCCTGTGTGTGTACTGTGTGTACGTTCCGTTTCCTGTGTGTGTACTGTGTGTACGTTCAGTTTCCTGTGTGTGTACTGTGTGTACGTTCAGTTTCCTGTGTGTGTACTGTGTGTACGTTCCGTTTCCTGTGTGTGTACTGTGTGTACGTTCAGTTTCCTGTGTGTACTGTGTGTACGTTCCGTTTCCTGTGTGTACTGTGTGTACGTTCCGTTTCCTGTGTGTACTGTGTGTACATTGCGTGTTGGAGCCGAGTAGACTTGTATCCATGTAGCTTCATAGAACTGTAGTTTCGTAGCCATGCGCTCGTTTAGTCATGCAGTCTCGCGGTCATGAATAACTCTTAACCAGCTAGATTTTTTAAGACTCGTAGCCTTGTGGCCTCATAGTCTCTTAGACACGTAGAATTCTAGCCGAATATATTTGGATTTGATGATACAAAAGACAGTTGGAGCCAATGACTGTAGGAGCCAATGACTGATGGAGTCACTAGACTGATGGAATCAATAGACTGATGGAACCAATGAATAATGGAGCCAATGAATATTGGAGCCAATGAATATTGGTGCTAATGACAAATGTGCTGCCTTTTCGATGATGGTGCTGCCTTTACGTTGTCGGTGTTTCCAAATGTGCTGTCTTATCGTTGTCGGTGCTTCCAAATGGGCTGTCTTTTCGTTGACGGTACTTCCAAATGTGCTGCCTTTTCGTTGTCGGTGCTACCAAATGTGCTTCCTTTTTGATGATGGTGCAGCCTTTTCGTTGTTGGTGCTTCCAAATGTGCTGCCTTTTTGATGATGGTGCTTCCAAATGTGCTTCCTTTTTGATGATGGTGCTTTTAAATGTGCTTCCTTTTTTTTTGTTGATGGTGCTTCTATTTTTTTAATGTTGTTTTGACTCTAGTATTATAATAAATTGTTCTTGATTTGACTAGCGTATTATTCCAGCCGGTGCATGTATATAAGCGGGTCCTAGACAGCAGGACGCTCAGTTTGTTACTGCCGTCGACGGTGTACGGATCACCTAGTTTGTTTCTTCTGGTGAATAAGTCGTGTAATTGCCTGTTCTTGAGACTTCGATGGCATCTTTACCGACTTTAACGTCGAACTCGATGGAGGATGCACCATCGACTACGGGAACCATGACGTCAGCGCCGACGATTTTGGAGCAGATCCCGTTGACAACGCCTCTGACAACACTGGAGGAGACTTCGATATGTGCTGATCCACCATCATCTGAAGTTTCGTCAGCATTGAATACTTCAATTAATGAAGAGCGTACTTCGCATCAGTGCAAATACTGTGGTGCATCATTTACTATCACCTCAAATGCTCGCAGACATGAAAGAAGCGGTTGTTCTAATAATGTTCAAAGAATACAATTTCAGTGCAATAAGTGCAATAAACTAATTTCACGTCTCGATAGCTTACATCGTCATTATAAAAAATGCTCCGAGACGTATAATGAACATGGTTATTGATTTGACTCATGTGTTGTACCGTCTAATGAAACTATATAAGTGATATGAACTTCCGTCCGTCTCTGGTTGTGGTGATGAACGGATCGGATAGACATTTAAAGTCATGTAAAAGGCTTAGTCCGTACAATAAGAAGACTGTTTGAACCGAGGAATCCAAAAAGGCTTTAGTAATTTGTCAGTGTTTTTTTGTACTTGTAGTAGTGTATTGAATTTATGTAATAAAATTTTTTAAAAGAACTTGCGGTGTTTTTATTTTCTCAAACCTGTCGCTTTTGTGGTATTTTTTAAAATTAAAGTTGTTTTGTATCGGTCAGGGATCGAACCAAGGACCTTATTCGATCTAATCAATCAGTATATAGATTACAAATTTATTTAATGAATTTTGAACTTTTTCCCGAATCTCTAGCATTAAAATTACGAATTTCCAATATGGTGGTCTTGATGTCTGATAGGATGATGGTAGTAGAGGATTTAAAGTCTCTTTAAATATGTTGAACATGGTTTATTGAAGTTATTATTTTTTTTCTCATAAAATTAAACATTATTGTAACGATCGAGGGTCGAACCAAGGACAGGAATCCATCGAATCTATATGTAAATTAATGAGTGATTTATTTAATGAATTTTGGATCTTTTCCCGAATTTCTAGCTAAATAATTACGGATTTTCAAGATGGCGCCCAAATTTCAAGATGGCGGGTGTCACAGTAATAAAAGATTACTGCACTCTAGCGGATAAGAACTAAACTAACATGGTGTCAGCGCACTCTTGCCGACGAAAACATGATGGTGGTCTCCAGCAATGAAGACAAGATGGCGGACATGACGTCATACTAGGTGACGATATATATGCTTTGAAAAAAGTGGTGGGAGTCAGTCTGCCTGCAACCACCATTGAGGAAGGAGCCTGTTGCCATTTTTAATTTTTTTGCACTAGTCGGGTTCGAACCGAGGACTCCGAACTCCGTGTCGTAAAAGTATATTTTTATAAGTATTTTATTAAAATTTTATTATTTGAATTTTTTTATAATTTTTAAAAAAAAATTCATTAAAATCGGATAATAAATAAAAAATTTAAAGATGGCGGTCGTACCGAAAATTGCAACTATGGTGTCATATTTCAAAATGGCTGTCATGGCATCCTAGTTTTCAAGGTCATGTCCTCGGCGGCTTAGAGCGGCTAGCTCTTAGGAGTTTTAAGCCGCTTTTAGGAATTTGGGTTTTTTCTAGGGCAAACCGACTTTTGAGGATTTTTCGAAATTCTAATTTTTGGATTGTGGAATTTTTTGAGAATTTTTGGCGGAATTGTTTTCACAGAAATGTAAATTTTGACGAATTTTGAGGAATTTTGGGCAAATTTTGCCCAATTTTGGCGAATTTTGAGGGTCAAAGGTCAAGGTCAAACTTGTCCCTTTACGCTATGTCCCGTTACACTCCTCCGAGATGGCCGCCGTGACGTCACAATCCAAGATGGCGGTCGGCACCACAGGCACCACACCCTGACGCCTGTGCCAGTTCCGTCATTCCTATACTACTTGTTATGACGTTATCACGTTAAACTATAGTCCGTAAACCGACTCTATAGACAACCAATTTTTTTTGACGACGAATAGGCATGAAGGAACGGTGAACTTCAGATACGTTCGGAACCTTACCGTCTGAGTCTAATTCAGTGAATCTTAATCTTCCCTTCGGACGACGGCTGCTCGTAAACATTTATGGAGCCGTTCGCGCGGAACGGGAACCACAACGAAGTCCACACATTGACCTCCTCTCCTCCCCCTCCGCACAACAAACTGAACCACTTGGAGGGCTCGCCTCTAAATCCTGCTCTAAAAGGCGTTCGCGGGTCGTAACAGTCTTCGTGAATATTCCAAGTGCTCTAAAATAAAAATAAAACACACAAACACACACACACAAACACCGTCGAAAATCCCTCGTTCGTGAATCTTTGCAAGAACCAACACCAAACCAGCAAAGACTAGGAAACGTTAAGTAGTTAGTCTTTTACACAGGTGTTTGCAGACGTGTCGTGGTTATCACATATAGTGCACGCCTTCTAACCTGATTCATTTGTTTTAAGGTTTTTGAGGTTGATATCTACAATTCACGAGACCCGGATATTGAATTTTCAGACACATCATTTATGACTTTAACACTTTCAATAATATCAAATTAACGTAATGCCAAATTTTTTTGTAAGTTTTTAAATTAAAATATATTTTTTATTTCTTGAAATTCCTTGAAGTTGGCTTTGTTCACTCCTATAATACAAAAAAACATTTCAGAAAAGTCGGTAATTGTATGAATGGTAGTGAGTGCATCAAAAAGAAGAGAAAATGCTCTCCTATTGCGTATGATTGTCGATGACGCAAAAATACGTTACTCGTAAAACGTACGAAAATGGTCTTAAATGCGTCAAAGATTTTTTAATTGTAAAATGAGGAAAAAAAGAATTGGATTGATATTTGGAAATCACTAACAATTATTTTATTAAATACTTAGACGGATATATTTTTAGAGACAAAAAAATCATATTTTAATTTTTAACTAATGTGTTTACGGTAACAAAATTAAATTAGTAAAAAAATAAATAAAAAATATAATAGACGAAATTTAATTTTGACAGTCATTTCCATAAATTAGACCTACTGTACAAAACTCAACTCAAGCATGGCCGGGCTTACAACTGTTCCAACAAAGATAAGGTTACTATAAGCCTGTTGAAGCCGTTACCATGGTGCGACTTTCAGAAAAATTTTTAGAAAGTTTTTCTTTTCATGGTCTATAGGCCCCAAAACCATCGTTAACTCAAAAGTTGATATACATATATATTAAAACTTTTTGGACACTATAACTATCGCAATTTTTCACAAACCACTTCTAAACTGATAGATAAAATATAGTAGTGGAGAATATCGATCGAAATCGTTAGTGGACAATATCCTACCAAAGAGCTGGAAATGGGGAAGGTTTTTTTAAAAAAAAAAAACAGAAAAATTCGCTGTAACTGCAATAATATCGAATATATCACATTTGTTTTAACGTATTAAAACTGAAAGGAGTAATACCAAAATATTTCGTCTGAAAACGTTTTTGATAAGACCAAACATAACTGCAAGGGGTTGAAAAAACAAGGGATGGAAGACAAAAAAAAAGTAATAACTCTATTCGTAGGCACAAAATCAAATTGGTACGAATTATGTATTAATCTAATAGTTTTTATCTAAAACCTTGTCTGAAACAATTTTTAATAAGATGAACCATTGCTGCAAGGGGTTAAAAAAATAAAAGTGTAGAATTTTCAGAAATTCATAATTTATGTACCATGTACAATATTAAATTCGTTCTGTTTCAGTGTAAAATTTTAAATTCGGATCGACAACTTTCGTCTGAAATAATATTTTATACGACCAACCATTAATACAAGGGGTAGAATAAACAAGGGTTGGAGGACAAAAAAAAATTGTTACTTCCTTGTAGGCACGAAATCAAATTCATTCGAATATTTTGTAAATCTTATAATTTTTATTTCAATTTTGTCTTAAAATTTTTTTTTTGATCAGACGAACCATTGCTTTAAATGTTTGAAAAACTAGGAGTAGAGTTTAATAAAAAAATATCTCCTTTAGTATGTACACTATCAAATCCGTTCAAATTGTTTGTAAATCTTATAATTTTTACCCAAAAATTCTGTCTGAAACAATTTTTGATTAGACGAATTATTGTTGCAAGGGGTTAAAAGAATAAGTGGTTATATTTTTAAAAATTTTTTCATAATTTTCTTTGTAGGAACACTATCAAATCCGTTCAAAATGTTCGTAAATCTTATAATTTTATCAAAATCGCTTTTCTGAAACGATTTTTAATAATAAAAACCATTACTGCAAGAGAGTTGAAAAAACCTGGGCTTAAAATAAGAAAATAAATAAAACTTCCCTACCATGTACTCTATCGAATTAATGTTTACTTTTTTTTTAAATTTTTAAATATAGTTTAAAAACTTTATCTGATGTAAATTTTATGTTACAATTCATTATTGCAAGGTGTGGAAATAACAAAGGTAGAAAGACAAAAAAAGTAATTAATATCTTTAAAATATATAGTATCAGATCCATTATAATTTATTGTAAAACTCTTAAACTTAATCTGAATCTTTTGGCTTTAACAATGTGTGATAAAACTAACCACTTCCGTAAAAACAGGGGTTTAATATTAAAAATATATAACTTTTTTAATATAGAATTCGTCATAATTAATTATTAACATTCTTAATATTACCTTAAACCTTTGCCCAAAAAAACATTGTACGACCAAGTATTAGTTCAAGGGATTATAAATAGTGTTTGGTTGACAAAAATAATTGCATAACTACCTTAGAAGGCATAATATGAAATCCGCTTAACACTTAACACAGTCAATGCTGGATGCATTGAGTTAAAAACTTTCAAAATATTTTCGCTGCGTGGAATATGAGAAAACATATAGGTTGTTATGTACTTTAAGTTCTTAAAATGATCCAGGAGTTTATAGAGGTTTCCAAAATATTTCCAGAAGAAAAATAGGTTTTTAGAAATCTACCTACGCCTGTAGACTGTGCCAAAAGGGATTTTTTATATTGTAGCGAGCGCCTGATAGAAAGCAAAAAAAAAATAGTAAGGATTTTCAATGAATTTAAATTATTCGTAGAGAATAAATATACTGTAATTAAAACTACGCAAAGTTTATTGTATGTAGCCTTGATGCTCATAAACTATTTCCGAATTGTAAGTATGTGTCCTTTACCGACGCAGCATTAAAAAAGAACTTAATTTTAAATCTGCATTATGTGACAAAATAGTCATGAAAGATATCTGAATTAACATAACGCGTAAATAAACTGGTGTATAAAAAATCGTCAGCGGTAAATTTTTTCTGCGAAAAAAATTTCAAAACTAATTGTTTAAGTATTTTTCAAAACTTAATGTCCATGCTTGTGATTTGACAGAATTATACAGACTTAAGAGAGAGTAGTCAGCCATTCGCTGGTTAAGCAGCAACTATTGTTGTCTTTTTTTATTACGATACAATGTGAAGTACTCGGAGTTTCCTGTACTAAACTCATCTTAATATAAGGAACATCACTACCGAGTTTCAAGCATGTAGGACATGCTCTTGAAAAACGGGAAATTTTGAATTTAAGTCCCATTGACTGCACAGTCTCGGTGAATCAAGGCTACGCATCAGCAAAACCGGGACGTCAATCTTCAGCTTCATTTTGTGGGAAGGCAGGTTTCCCCTAGGCAAGACGTGACTCACGCACCCCAAAATATGGCACGTTACAAATTCGAGGCAAAGCCATCTATAGACGAAACTCTAATCTAAACTGTTATTAGCGCCGTTATTTCACTTAGCAGCCGCAAGCTTCACTAAGCGAATGGGTTTCGCCAAGGAGAAGGACAGGAAGTTGCTAGATCTTGCTATATGACCGTATGGCGGACGTAGATAAATGACCAAAATTCACTGTTTGTGTGTTTATGACCTACCACCTATTATTTTCTATTATAAAACTTAATTTACCCCCTTTATCACTCCTTAAGGGTATAATTTCATTATTATATATAGTCTATGGCACTCTCCGGCTCATAAACTATCTATGTGCACAATCATGTCAATTCGTTGTTCTGTTGCTGCGTGAAAGAAGGACAAAAAGACAAACATACTTTCGTATTTTCAATAGTCAATAATCGCAAGGATTATTTAAAGATTGTATCAGTGATTCTGTAAGAAACTTTGCATTTATTTGGGATGTCAAAAAATGGCTAACTTCATTTAAAATTTAATGTTCCAGTATCTTTCAGGCTAATGGATAATTTTCAGGAGGTATTCGGACACAACCATAGTGTCTTCTCAGTGTTTATTGGCTGACAGTGGCAGAGGAAGTCGCAGAAGTGTTTCATTTTTTTTTATCTTGCCCCCACGCTAGCACTCTTCGACCATGGTAAATATGATGATGACAAAGTAAATTTTATGACGTAACTCTGTGCTTCTAATAAACCACAAATAATTTCAATTTTGATGTATTTTTGTGGAATTTTATCTCATATAGGGAAACAATAAAAAAAAAAGCCCTTTTTGACTGGTTACCCAATTTCATATGTAATACGGATATTCTGAAAATTATTACTTTCATTTAAAAAAAGTTAACACGTTTCTTGGTTACCAGATGAGATAAAGTTTTGATACTGAATGTTATACATTCTATATTCAAAATAAATATTTAGTTTACAAACATAAATTATTATGATTTCTTAAAAGCCATGTATGTTTTCGATTTTATTATGTGTTAAGGTACTCTTAACAGTTGTAAAAACAAATATAAATATTATGTTATTAAGAATTCTTAGTGTACGCTAAAAATCTTTAATTTATAGCTCCAAAAGTTAAAAAAAAATAAGTAAACTCAATATTTATTTGATACCTGTAAAACAATTTAAGAAAATATAACCGATATCTCCTTGAGTATTACGCAAAAAAAATATATTCAAGCATGTTAAGTAAAAAAAAATATTTCTTTTAAATAAAATGTAAAACAGGTTAGTTACATCAGTTATGTAAGTATAATCTAAAGGTTTAAAAAAATTTCCACGTTTTAGGACTTTAAAAAATTTCAGAAAAGTTTTCTTTTATTAAAAAAAAGCTTTTAGAAGATCACTTAGCAGCTATTGAAACAAATGCTTTTCTACTGAAGTTTGCAAGACGCCAGCCCGTTTGGAAATTTTAAATGTTATAAATGTATTTTGGTAATGCTAAACGAAACTTCTCCGTCTAAGAAACCAGCTTCCGAAAAGGCTGTCAAGACGATCGAAACTTTCGAAAGCCGCGCACTTAAGAAATGAAACTGATACTGAAGACCGGGCTATCACTCGATGCTATTTGTAGCAAATAAATAAGTTTTATCTTTACATGCAATTTTCATGGCTGGTTCTTCTCGTTCATGGAAACAAAACTGCGAAAGTAACGTGAGTGGGGAGAGTATAGAAAGAGAGAGAGAGATCATGGACTTTTCGGACAAAAGAAACCACGGTACTTAGCTTCGCCGAAAGGAGGAGTGTGGGGTAGGGAGGGAGGAAGATAGAGACAAAGAGAGAGAGAGACAGAGACAGAGAGAGAGATTTCGCAACGGGGCACGAAGATTCACAGCCAGTCTCTCTCGTCACTTGCGGGCCGACCGTCAGAGATAGAGACGTCTTTTCACACTTCACACCACAGCAAAGGGAAGATAAATTAAACTTTCACATAGAGTCCAGTTACTGCCTTTATCCCTTATCCGCGCAGCCTCTACGGTCCTGAGGTGTAAGTCTTATTTCACGAAAGAAGAGAAAAAAAGGGGGGGGGGGGGGCACTTTTTATGAACTCATCCTGGGAAATTAAATTTCCGGAACACTTTTTTTGCAAAACGCATTAAACTTATCAGTGTGGGGAAGGAAAGTAATGGTATAATTATTCCGGAAACCTTTCTACCTTCGCGTTTGTAAAATAAATATGAAAATAAAATTTTCCTGGCTGTTAAGATATGACTTTGATTATTTGTTGTTAACGCAACAATATTTCATTTTTTTTAAGAGCAAATAATTTTATTCTAGTGTCATGTAATTCAAAGCAGAAATAAAAACTTTAACTTCTTAATACCAGGGGGACCTTAGTCCTAAGCCTGGTGTATAAATCGTTTTTTCTATCGCCGAATAGGGTCTCAGCGTGTTTAGGAACTTGCTTGGCGCTGTCCAATAGGGCTGTCCCACTGCAGGTACATAGGTCGCAGCGAACCAAATACTGCGAAAATATCTGTTCAAGCTAAATTTAAAAAAATATATAGATATTTCCACTCGCCTCGCAAAAAGTGTTCGCCTAATGGGCCGTTTATACAAATATAAAGGAGTGTGGATATTAAAATAGCAACAAAAAACGCACAGAGCAGAGCAACATTTATATCGACAAAAATATTTCAAGGAATCAAATAAACCAACATCATGGAAGATGGTTACTCACTCTTGAAACTATCAGCAACCATACTTTACTTTGGGAATCCATGCAGTTTCTAACCAAGTGTCGGAGATTCCAAAGAATTCCATATTCATAAAATATATTATTTCTAACAAAACTATGGCCTAAGATTGCAATTTGGTCCATGAAACAAGAAAATAACCTTATAAAAATAAACATTTGTGTTACCAGTGGAAAAAGATAGTTCTGTTTAACTCACAAAACGGTTTATCCATCAAACACATTGCGATGAAAATGGCAAGCAATAATGGATGGTACGGATGCGGGGTGGTTTAATCTAACTAAAAGTAAACACACACGATTCTTTGCTGTTACAAATCGCCCCTTAAAATATACTTTGGTAGGAGCGTCTCGCCGTCTTCATTCCTCGAAAATACCAAAAAAATCCACCTATTGTTGTCAAGTCAATTTCAGGTGTAAATGTGTTTTAACTCAAAACCCAAAGGACGGGAAGCCCCAAATACACAAAACATTAGAAGTATTTCGGGCCGAGGCAGCAAAATAGGCCAATAATAAGACACCTATTTGCTCTGATAGTCAGTCTAAAATAAGTTATAATTACAATTTTAGCAATTAAATTAAAATTTTCACTAATTAAGTTTAATTTTCAGTGGCCCACGAGTCCACTTACAAAACCATCGTTGCCCCAAATGTCGAAGCATCGTATAAAATGTCTCGGCCAATATTTTTGCCCCAAACTGAAACAAAATAAAAAAAGTTGTTATTTTAGTTTTGTGAATGGAAGTTTCCATTTAAGCAAAGATCCGAGATAACGTAATAGACACTATGGTCATTCACTGGCGTGCTGAAATAATTCGTCATTTTGTATAGTCACAAAATAAATATGAAAAATTAGCAAGTGGCTAAGGCTTCACCTATAAAAACTAATTCATTAAAAATTCATTAAAATGTTTATTCAAGTAACACGTGAAACAAAGAATATTTAACAGGAGCAGCCAAACCTTTAGAAGAGCCGCATGATTTGCAAACAGAGTGCTTGCATAAATCACTTGTAGCATGATCCTTTAAGGATTTTCTAAAATGTCGAACTAGATGGAAGTTTCAAATGTTCAGGGTTGCCAAGCAAACGATTGATAACAAATGCCCAACGTATGAGTCTGTTGAATGTAAAATCTAGAAAATTACAAAGTCTGAGGGAAAAAAAAAGGTCAGCCCAAAATCAAATCAAACAACCGAGTATAAAAAAAACCATTCTAAAGATCCATTGCGCGAATTTTTTTTCTAAAATTACTTTGGTTTTCAAGAAAAGTGTGAATTAAAATAAAAATTCTCGCCGATTTGTGAACAATGTAAGCAGGAGCAAACGCAGTATTACCATTTATGATTGGTTGGGTGTAAAAAAAAAGGGGGGGGGGGAGGGAGGGTAAGCAATTTTCCCGCTCTCTGATGTAAAATTCTTTCCAGTTGTTAGTGTGGATTATAGATTTTTTAGGATTAAATGATTTTATGAATTGGGAGCAGGGGGGGGGGGGGAGAAAGAGGAGATTACATCACTCTCCCATCGTACGCCCCTGCTTTCAAAGTTTTTTTCTGACAAGTCTACGCTGACTTTTTACTTTACAAAGCGCAGCAAGAATATCATACGTAGAGACCCGGACAATTCGTGGGTTCAATGACCTCCAGGATGGACTCCAATATCCTTTACACACTCGGGCAAATGCCAACTGTTCATTGGCTGCTGACTTGTGAGTCGTCTCGACTGGGTGGCCTGTGATTCGACACTTCTATGAGTGAGGGTCTCTAATTGGCCCTCAGTCCTCCAGATTTACAGTAAACCAATGACAGAAGCAGCACTAAGGTATAATTATTTGAATTTTAGCATAACACGAAATGAACCCGCGAATTTTCCGGGTCTCTAATCATACGACACCTGTAGAAATTAACGGAGGTAGCAGGGTGGATGTGAATCCACATTTTCTTAAACATGATATGGTAAACCACAAAGTTCTTGGAGATTACCGCAAAAAAATAAGCTACGTGAGTACGAACAAACGTTTTTCATTAAAACTCCGAAGACTTTGTGACGGTATAGGTATACCGTCAACTCCTAGTATGAACACATATTTTGGATGGTATTGTTGCGACCTATGTATGGAGAAATATTGGGTTCGTAAGGGATAGACCAATTGAGTTTTATTACAGTTTTATTAATTACTAATATTTACATGACTAAACAAATAAGAGTACTAAAAAAAATGTCCGACCACCAATCACTGGCACTTAAAAATGTCTGTTCACAAATCACTAAGTATCTGCCCAGTCCACAGTTCGCACTCCTCGCTGGAGCTAGGCTCAACGGTGGTTCGCCCCCTTACCGCGCACCTGGCCGCACACACAGTCTCGCGCCACTCAGTCGCACTCTCTCGATCCCGTCGCTCCAGGTCCTAGTTGGCAGCGAGGTGCACTGGCCACTTACCGCGGGAAGCCTTTTTTCACAGACGAGAGAGCCAAACGCCCGATCGTGCATCTTCGGTTTTTTTTTTTTGTTCATTGTAAAAGGTTAGGTTAGCTACATTATAAATACTTTAAAACATTGTGGACGGTTGAATTGGTTAGGAGAGCTACATTAAAGATACTGTGAAATCATGTAAACGGTTTCCTAGCCCTGGATAGATACATATTAAAAAGTTATTTGCTAAGCAACCATAAAATGATTTTACAGTATTTTTAATGTAGCTATACTTACCTAATATAACCAACCATCCACAATGTTTTAAAGTATTTATAATGTAGCTAACCTATCCTAATCGACCGCAAAATTTAATGCTACACCGGTTTATTCAATGGGATAGAACGAAAAAAAAAAGCGAGCATGAACTTCGGGGAACTTCGGGTGTGGCTCTCTCGTCTGTAAAAATAAGGCTTCCCACTTACCACCCGTCGTGACGGAAAAATCCCGTCGCTAGGAAAACCCGCCTTTAGACGAGTCCGCTGGTCGATCGACCTGAATCCCGTGGCGAGTTTGGGGAAACAGACACCCCAGCTGAAATCCCAGCTTCTCTAAGCAATTGAAACAAACACTATTAACAGACATATATACATATAGTATAACAAAAACACATCCCGTAAAATAAACATATATATTTAAAAAAGATAGAGATATTATAAAACAAACAAGGAAAAGAAATTAAATGCTGAATATATACTGACAAGTTCCCGAATAACTTGTAAAAAAAAAAAACTTTGAACTAAAAAAAAAACCAACAGATATTCGATAGATGGCAGACGGTATGCTCAGTATGAACCATGGATGTATTAGTATATTGCTTCCTACCTCCATTTAGGTGTTTAATACTTATTGCACCGACATTATGACAACGAAAATAACTTTCTTACCTTTTAGAAAAAGAATAAAAATAAATAAATGTTAATTGCTTGACACCACATATTGTTATAAATAATTTAACGATTTATCTATAAAAATATTCCTGAAGTCACACTTATTGCCACTAGGTAATTTTTCACACTCTCGCCTGAGTTGTTAGCATATAGCTGTCCGGTATTAGGCTCTAGGGTATTTGGTAGGCCTATTACTTATATGTGTTCTATAATGACATTTATGCTGGAGAGATCTAAAGACGAAATGCATACATAAAACATTGAAGATTTTTATGATGTGTGAGTTATGGACTCGGCGAAAGTTAATTATAGGATTGTGGCGAGTGTATGGATAATCTTTGTCGTGCAACTTTTCCCAAATTTAAAAGTTCTCAGTAGTACCATTGGTACCCTAATTCCCAAAATGTAACTTTTTGTTTTCTTTACGGACAACAAACATCACATGGAGTTGTTCACAAACACGGTCGACAGAACAGCAATTGCGTAAGGAAGAAACTCTAATTGCCAAGACTAAGGCCTAGTTTCATGAAATAGTTTCTCGCCCACCCACTAGATAGCAGCTTTCATAATACATTGTTTTAACCTAGCTACATTGATAGTGAGCAGTAATGCATAAATTATTGTCACCCAAATAATTCACTTACTTTTGGTTGCCACATATTTTGTGGTGTGGCATACCAGAAATGTTGTATCTCCTACTCAGTTATATAGGACATGGTTTTTTTAAAATACGTAAATGTAGTTAGTGTTTTACGCACAGCTTTAATCTCTTTTTTTACCAAAATTTTAGTCGTTAAGTAGTTAAATTAACTTTGAGTTGGAAACTCCCGTTTCAGTGGGTTTTTGGTTGTAGTTACGGGCCCGCCCAGCAGATAACGTCACATGTCGCGCAAAAACGGGGTTTCCCGTTTACACTGTTCGAGAGCCGCACTTCTACACCTCGCTTCGTGTTCCATGGACTATACCGGCACCGCTTCGGGACGGGAATGCCTTCATTTCACGGACGAGAGAGCCACACCCGAAGTTCCCCGAAGTTCATGCTCGCTTTTTTTTTTTTGATTTCACAGTATCTTTTATGTAGCTATCCTAACCAAAATCAACCGTCCACAATGTTTTAAAGTATTTATAATGTAGCTAACCTAACCTAAATTGACCATTAGTTATCACGAGTTACAACGAACCAAAAAAAAAAAAAAAAACAACCCGAAGATGCACGATCGGACGTTTGGCTCTCTCGTCTGTGAAAAGAAGGCTTCCCCTTCCGGACAGATGTCGAGTTCTGGGAGAGTATCCCTCAACGACGGACCGGACATGCATGTCGCACGACCCTCCGGCCAAGCGCGGTCGGGGTTGTGACGGCGCTAAATAATTGATGGTCCCGCGTGCTTCTCACGCCGCCCCGGGGTGCGTCCGTCTTCTATTTCGAGAAGAAAACGGGAATGTGGTGAGGGGGAGGGTGCCAGAACATTCCGCTCACGTAGGGCACTCGAAATTGGAAAGTTAAAGGGATGACACACAGGGTTCGGTAGGGGCTTTTTTTCTCCTCCTCCTCCTCACATCGCCCTCCGTCGGTGAGGTTGAAAAGGGCGTCCTAGTTGGGCCCTGGTTAGGACGCGGGTCGGGAAAGTTTGGCGGGTGGATGATGATGAGGGGAGGGGGTAAGGGAGGGAGCTTACGGACGCCTCAAAAACGCGAGGAAGCCCGACGCCGGGCGCCGTAAAGATGGGGAGGCGCCGATACGAGCTACGAGCCAGGGTCGGGTTTCCCTGCCCGCGACGTCGACTGGCGACCACGTGTTCCGCACCCTCGCCTCATTTTATCTTTTCCCCCCCCCCCCCCCAAGATTCCTATATATTTTTTTTTTTCGTGGACAACATTTCGTGGTAGGGCCTAAAAAAAATATATTGCGCAAAGCCGATTTTTCTATTCCTCCCTACGAAAACGTTTTTTTTCCCCTTCGTATTTTTAAAGCTAACGTGAATAGACTAGCACATTTAGAAGAAGAAAAAATTAATGAAAATTCTCCATAGCTGTTTTTTTTTACGAAAACCAGCTAAATCACAAGAATGGACACCACCGCACAGGAGAAAAAAAATTGGGTGTGGCTATGTCATGAACACGGCCCTGTGTTGTACGTGAATACGTGTATACGTAACAGGTAATATTTTCTGTGCAAAATATAAAGTATACGCTAATTTTTTTTATTTTAACACCATGTATATTCACTGCAACTATTTTACACTAATTCTTTATACATGCAATAGATAGAATTTGACGAGAGCTGACGATTGAAAATCAAACGAACGTCGTTTGCTTCTCAGAGTCAAAAAGTTATACTAAACTAGCTGCAGTACCCGGCTTTGCCCGGGCTGAACACCGGGTGATATATTGTCCGCGAGTTACAGCAAAATGGATAGCGATATGTCCAGTAAGGTGGACATTAAGAAATGACACATAATTACTGTTTGTGTATCTGTGACCTATGGTTTTCTGTTTACCCATGGCAATCGGTTGAAAGGTTTAGAAGTTAATGTGCTAAAGCGCCATCTAGCGGCGAGTTACAAAAAAAATGGTTAGCATAAAAACCTTCTCCATGATAAAAACACTTCGATGTGCCAACTTTCATGACGATCGGTCAAACGGTGTAAGAGTTTATCGACGTCATACATGCCAACATCCAATTTTATATATTCTTATATTTCGAAATTTTGGGGCTTTCACTTTTGCGGAAAGTGGATGTTCAGGACCTCGAATGGTTTGGAACACTCCATCTCGAAAGAATAGATATTTGAAATTCCTGAAATTGTCGAAATTTTGGGGCTTTGTTCTCAGAGGTGGGCGGGGGGTTCTAGGACCCTGAATGGCTGGATAACACTTAAAATCGAAAGAGATAGATTTTTTAAATTTTTTAAACTTTCGAAATTTTGGGGCTTTAACCACCTGGTGGGGGGGGGGGGGGGGGGGGGTTATGTTGAGGACCCCGAATGGCTCGGAAACACTCCAAATTGAAAGAGATATAAAGGAATATAATAATGTAGGCATTTACTGTACTCCTATCTACCATAATAACAATATTGACAAATAGAAAGCTTATTACCTACCTATGAATAATTATCTAAATAAATTAATAAATAACTGTATGGTTAAGTATTTACGTAAATACATAATATTAAAATTCAAACTATACACACCAAAAAATCTAAGGATGTTTGTGAAACTATTTTTTATTTGTCATAATGTTTAAAACATTTGTAGGATTTGTTTATATGTAAAACTGTGGTGGCAATATTCCGCTTATCCAAAGGAGTATAGAAATTAATAGAGATATCACTCTCTGTACACACCACAAATCTTTTAATTAAGTAAAAAAAAAAAAAACATAGTCCAAAATGAAACAAAAAGAATAAATAACACCTAATTTGACAAAAAAAATTATATAACTGGAATGACAATGTTAACATCCGCCTGAAATTTAATATAAGTAGGTAGGTACGAATATATATAAGAAATTAAATGAAATTAAAACATGCATAAATAAAATTATCTCACACTCAACCAAACATAATGTATAATATGAAATAAAGGAAGATGGAAATTACACGTAACTATTCTAATTAATAAAAAAAATCAACTTTCCTGAAATAGTAAAATTCAAAATTTTCAACAATATATTACATAATTGATAAATATTTCTGGACATCGGTCTCAGCAGCCCTAAGACTCTTGACGCTCAGCAGATCAATTATAAACACTAAACCAAACTCCTTGCAATTAAGTAGGTACTGTAAAAAAAATTACAATATTGACAAATAGAAAATATTAGTAGGCCCTACCAACCTATGAATAAATTTCGAAGAAATTTATAAGTTTAAGAATTTATGTACCTACATAATATTAAACTTGAAACTATCCACACAAAAAAACCTAAAAATGTTAGTGAAACTAATTTTTTTTATTTGTCATAATAACTAAAATACGTATGTTTCCAAAATGAAACAAAGTATAAATAATTACCAATCTGACAAAAAAAATTGTACAACTCGAATGACTTTGAAAACATACACGTGAAATTTAAACGAATTATGAGTGCCCTAGGTAGGGAGAAAAAATATATATAGAAGAAATTAAATAAAAAAATAGGTGCGTGTGAGAAGTTATACTTCTTTGGCATTATTAAAATATAGTTTTTAATCGCATGCAAAAATATTGCGTGGAGTCCCTCCTCGTGGAAGAAGTGAAACTTCGTAATGTCGAAATGAAAATAGGAAGGGGTAGAAATTGATTTTTAGTGAAATCATATTGTATCAAATCAAACTAAAAAAAAGGAAATAAATTTGTAACGATTCATAGATTGATTATCAGAGAGAGAGAGAGAGAGAGAGAGAGAGAGAGAGAGACCTATTGAATGTCTAAAAAACTAACTTTTTTATGAGATCAGATTTTCATGAAATAAATCATGAAATCATTCAACGATAAAAGCTGTTTATTTAATTAAGCGGACGGGTTCGCCCCAAGGAGAAAATTGACGCGGCGAGACCTCGTGGACATAGAGAAATGACACACACTCACTATTTATGTGTCTATGGAACAAGATTTTTTTTCTGCAATTTAAATTGTAATATACAAAACGGTATTGAAAATTGAAACAAATATGGCGACACTACAAACTGTCAAGATCTTTATTTTTTTCTTACTCTCTACTTAGTTCCTTACAATAGCAAAACGTAACGCAATGGCTTGAAAGCTATTGCTCGGCAGACATAGAGGAATGACACTAACAGTTTGTATATCTATGACACACATTACTTAAATTAAGATATATATTTTTTTAACCCGTTTAAATTTTTTTTTTGACAAAAGATAGCCTATGTCCATCCCCAGGATATAATCTATCTCCTTGCCAAATTTCATTACGATCCGTTCGGCCGTTCAGCCGGGAAAAGGTAACAAACAAACAGACAAACAGACAGACAGACAAACAGAGTAACTTTCGCATTTATAATATTAGTAAGGATAAGGATAGAAATCTCGAAACCCAGGAAAATGACTTCAACGTGGCGGCGCTTCCCCCTCCACCGCGTGCGATGCGTCACAGTCCTCACTTAGCGTATCGAATTGTTTGATCCTTTTGCTATCCAGTGGTGTAATTAAATTTTTGGATGGAGATGATAGATATGTAGCTGCAACACCAAACTGTATCCCCTGATTTTGTTCTCATTCGTTTTTTGAATTGCCTCCCACTGTGGAAGCAAATTTAAAGACGTGTTCACGTCAAAAAGGCCAGCAAATATATTTCCGTGGAAGGAATTAGTCAGGGAAAAAAAATTGGCACGCCATAGACGAACACAGTGAGCCGACAACGACGTGACAGTTGTTACAAGAACAGAAAACACAGATAAACAACAATTTCGGACAACACAGCGAAGCACAGGCGAACGTTAGCGATGATCCAGCAATGGCGAATGTTCATGAAAATGTTCTTAAAACAATCTTCCCCAACGTACGAATCACTCAAAAGAATTTGTGAATGCCCACAACTCTTTTCAAAATTCGTGGTACATACGTCAGGAGGCTAGAGTAAAAAAACTATACGATTATAAATCAGCCCGGAATTCAAACCGGTAAAACGCTAGAGGGCGGTACGAGGTGTGTGTTATGAAGTGGCAAAGAACAAGACGGAAACAGGCGGAATAACAGTACACATACCTTGCACGCCAGGCATTTCAGCCTGCAATCAGCAAACCGGCCACTTCTCCAGAGATGTTTGGTGCGAGATCGCTGGAAAGTTCTCGCACCAGCCAAGAGTCTTGTTGGGAGAACAGTTCTCAAAGCAATCTCTGTGCTTCCCTCGCATTGCCTTGCGCCAGCCCGTGTGTGATGCATGACGGCCTTCTCTTGGTCCGCGTGTACGCATTCACCTCGCTGAAGACACACAGCAGATGACGACGGTGGCTCTGAACTGCCCGTTTATACCGTTCGCTGGGAAGAGCGCCTTCTAGCGCTTCACCAGTTGAGTTCCGAGCATAGGTACGTGTCATGGTGATTTATCTTGTGTGTAACAAGAATTCTGCAAAATCCTACGTAATTATTTCTTATAACAAAAATAATAGGTTGTCTGTAAAGTCGGTTTACGGACGATAGTTTAACGTAACCACGTCATAACAAAACATTGATGAAATGATTGCATACTTTTATGAATAAAATGGAATCATTTTTATTTTAATAATAAAAGAATAAATACTAGAAATTATACTAGTAATCAGATTTATAAAATGAAAGAATAATTAACCTTTATTGCTGAAATTGTTGTTGTAATAAGCAATGAAAACAACATTAACTTTTTACTTCACTTTATAAACAGTTGACGAAACAGTTTACGTGTAGATGACTTGTAATTAATTTTAAAAACTGGCGTTTAGCTATAAAGTTTAAATATAATTATGAACATGTTTTCATATAAATAAACTGTAATCGAATATCTATCATCAATTATATGAATCACCATAATTTTTAGTCAATTGTAACATAACATATTATTACTGCACTCGCCGACAGCGTAACGGAACACAGCGTAACGAAACAATGCTCGTAACGGGACACAGCGTAACGGGACATTTCTTAGTGCTTGCAGCCGGCGTTCATCGTTTTATTAGACGTTGTCACGTCAAAAAGCTTATTTTTAAGTACACGCGTTTCATTGGAGCCTTAAAATAGTGGCTGGGGCATTACAAAAAAAAAGGGGGGGGGGATGGTGGCTACATCATGCCCCCTCCCTTTCCCGAAATCATAAAAATATCTTATTCCCAACAACAAAAGGAATAAATTTGAATGCAATCAGCGAGTAAAGTGGTTATATGACCAACCCCCACCCCCCGCAATAAAATTCTGCGTACGTTCTTGCACAGTGGAGACCAGGTGGTCGAAAGGTCAGGACACTCGTTTACAAGGCAAGTGAGAAACGTGGAGGATGTTGCAGTGATTGGAATAGTTTTCTCGGGACACTCTTTGTTTCTCCACGTCCATTCATTCCGTCGATACTACTTTCTTACAACATCTTGTTTTGTATTCTATGCCAGCAATTGAATTTAAACCCTGGAGTTTCCAGACATCCACCTGTATATGTGTAGGTGCGCCTATATCTTTAAAGTGCGATCATATTACTTGTGTCACATTTGACACAGATAAACTATTGACATAGAGCTCAACAAATATCATGTATGTATGTATATAAATGCTTATATACAATGTAATATTTGTTGACCCTTGTAGAATGCGGTTTTGAAGATATTTGGCGTTGTTAAAGTTATGTGATATAACAACAGACCTTTAGCTACTTAATTTTTTTTAACTATTTGAAATAATCTTTGTGTGAAATTGCTAAAGAAACGCTTTAGTAGATTATGTTTAATTTTTATTTTATCCCTAATCCCTCTATGTACAGAAGTTCAAGTTTCCCCACGTTCATAGTAAATTATAATGCATGTTTTTTTTGTTTCAAAGTGAGACCATTTTCCTTCGTTTGGGTTTTAAGTACTGCTGCATGTTATGTTTTTTGGAGTCATGAAACTCGCAATACAGTCACGCAAAAACACTAGTTATTGTGTCGGTACCTTTTAAGTTTAGCTTTACCTAAAACAAGAAAATTTGTTCACATAAATCACTCATTTTCAGTTGTACTTGAAAAAAAAAAGATTATGTATTTAAATTTATTTAATGCACGTTTTGATATACCTAGTAATACAATTAAATATTTTTGCCCGAAGATCGGTAAACCAAATGTATTTTCAACAAGAGATCTTGCGGAAAGATATTTAAATTATTATGTACGTAAGTAATGGTGTTAGGTTAACATCTCACATTTAGTTAAGACTTTACTGTGATACAGTGACTATATTGTCACTCAATAATGAGGTGAACAGCAAAAAAATATTTTCAACACTGATATAACATTTACTTTAGAAGCTCATTTAAATCTTAATCCTCGCAAGTCAGTTGGAATTAAGTGGTGTATACGACTTTTTAACTCAATTTTTTATATATTATCCTAATAAATTTCCATTGTTTAGTTATTATGACAAAAAATATCACATCTTAATAATATTTGGTTTCTGGAGAAAATCTGCTTACGCGTGTAGATAAAAAAAAGTATATAAGTAAATCAGTAAATTATGATGAGAAAATTTTATAAGCAATAATAAGAAGAAATTTTAATGTTTATCCCTGAATAATATTTACATATTCTTGTATTTTTAATGAGTATTCCATTCAAAATTATATACATTAAGCTTTAAAAGTCTATAATATATTTAGTTTTTCGTATTTGTCACACAAAAAACTAAAATCCTGATTTTGAAAGATACATAAACCAAAACCATGTTTTAATCTTAAAAAAAATTATGACTACATTAACAATTTCTCCCACACTTTATTAGGTGATGTTCCAAATCTCTAGGTATAAAACACAAACAGCAAAGAATATAACATCTTTACCTGAACCTTGAAACGAAGAGAGGTAACTTTCAAATCACGTCACACAAGGCACATGAATTTTATCAGCTACTCTATATGCTCCTTCATCTCTGGTATTCGAAGGCACACATTGAATTTTCAATGAAGTTTCATGACCTTCTAACATACACGTAAAAATAACTTCAAATTTAAAATAGATTCCGTTTCCCCCAATAACACTTGAATCAAGCCAAATTGTATGCCTTTCATCGTAAAAAGGTTGAATGAAATCAACCGCTTGGGAATTGGCTCTTATGCCTGAGATCACGGAGGATCAATAAGGTCTCCTTTAGTACGAGTATCAATATCACATTCGCCTTTACACGAATCACGTAAGATCATATACGGTAGAGCCTTCATTCAAGTACCATCACTCGTAATATAAACGGTAACATATTTAACGTGTACTGAGTTACAAGCACTTTTTTTTTGAAGTGAAACTTCTTTGAGTGCGATAAGAGTAAAATTTTATGTGCCAAATTTTAATGCAGCGGTTTTTGTGAAACTTTGTGAAACGTTGTTGACGCAAAAACGACAGATAATAGGTACTTTGCCAAAGATATATAAAGAAAGCACTATGATATATACGTTTCTGGGCTCGTTTCCATTCTCCTCTTTGTGCGACTATTCGTCCCCCACTCTAAATATATAGAACCGAGAGAGATAGATAGTCGGAATATTTCAGAAAATAGACATAGGCATCCTATACAATCAGCTGTGAATGCCTTGAATTTTATATTTGATACCAGCGCTTTCGCAATCCTTCTTGTTCAACCAGAACCGTAGAGAGCGCTGTTGAGACAGTCCCTGCATTTATCGCATTAATAGCGCTACCTGTTATGAATGTCATATTTCGTTAAGAGATTTGGCGTGTTCCAAATGGCAGAATTGTTTGAAGAAACAGTAACTTGCACAGTGTTTCTTTTTGGTGTGAGTATTTCAACTGTGAATAATATCTCTTAGTAAAATTGTCTTCCTTCTCTCTTTTTCTCTCTCCCTCTGATGTTTTACATCTTAAGATGTACTTACGAGTTTGAATTGAATTGCTTAAGAAGTTTCACTTCTCTGACGCGTGCTGAGTTACATTTACTCTAATTTTTAATAATGTGACATGTAAAAAACTGTAATTTTTCTTTCTTAATATGATTATTTTATTGTTTTAGTATTGAGAAAACCATTTTATTTTTTATAAAGGTGTGAATAAATGAATAATACACTGTCAGGTTGGAGTCTTTGAATTTATAAATCGTGCTCGTCAAAAGATTGATGTGTTCGCATATGCCTGTCTGATGTATTAAAAATAATAAATAGGTTACATGACTATTATATAACGTGTAGCGCGTAGATGTAAAGGAATCGGGAGCCCTAGGTAAACTTTATGTTTAAATACCAAAAATAATGTTAATTATTATATCCTGTGTGTGTTTGAATGTATCAGTTCATTTTTGTAGACACTAGATAATAGTATACATTCCGATATCTAATGAAATCATATGAAAATCCTTAATTTTTATGACATGAATATCAAAACACGAAAATACGAGTTATAGGATATTTTATTAAAAAGTATAAAATTATTGAAGAGACCTAGATCCTGAACCCGTATATCCTAGATCCTGATAACGTCCGAGACAAAACTATATATATTTAGTTTTATGCTGTGTGGGTGGTAGTTTTAAAATAGTTAGTGACCTTTTTCAGAGGGAGGGGGGGGGGAAATGAATTTTGTTTAAGCTGGAAGTGAAACCTCTGTTTACTTCTATACTCCTTGCCTCGGGTCGAAAAGGTGCAATTGCTAAACGTTCCCACAGCCGGCAAATTCCAAGCACTGGGCCAAGTCATTCTACATGCGGAGGTTCAGTTCGACTGATCGACCCTCGTTGAAATTCAAGCTTATATAGTCGGTGTCACGCAACTTGTCTCAAATTTGACATTTCTCAAAAGTATTCCCAACGGGCAGCGCATTCTTCTGCAAACTGTTGTTCAGCTGCCAACAGTTATCATAAACAACTCCAACGGGTTACCAGCCTTCCCTGTATTTATTTTTGTAAAAATGTAACAGAAATATCCATGTAAAATAACAGATATTGGAGATTTGCACATTTTCATGAAACAAAATCGCTGTAAAACTAGGTTCAGATTCTTACCTACAATTCTTAAAGTTATTTGCAAACCGTTCTTTGAGTAGCTTTCCAGTGTTAACTGCGCACATTAACGTGCATTAAAAAAATAAAATAAAGTCCAATTATTGAATAGTCGATTATATTTTTCCATGACAAAATTTTTTTTTACGTTTGAATTAAATATCTCGTATTTAAATATAAAATTATTCGCCCAATATGTGAAGTTCAAAGTTACAAACATAGGTGTTGCAGTACTACAAAGCATTACTTGGAAACTGGTTTCAAAAAGGACACACTTTTGAAAATTTACAGAACCAAAATTCACGTGTTTTCTCGCAAGCGACAGTGGTTCGCACGGACTACCAGCTTCGAGGACTCTCGAAGACGGGACGTGATGTCGCGTGGCGCAGGGGCCTTAACCGAAGCTTCAACACCTGGATGAACTTGTCGCCCGGAGCGCGGCGCGAGCTGGCGGTAATCCCGGGTACGGGTTTAAGGGTGTTCGACAGGAGCTCTGGGACTGCGGGACAAAAGGGGGGTCGCGGGTTTGTGCTGGAGGAAGCGTCTGAAGGAGTTCTGGCCGCTGATTGCGAGGTTGGGAGGGGGGGGGGTGTTCCTCCTCGCTTTCGTTATCAGCTCGCTGCTGCTACGTGACCGGCAAGTGTTCCTCGGGACACCGCTCGCAAAAAACACCCCTCCACCCCCTCTCTCCCCACTCTATACGACGCATGAGATCCCTCACCTCCCCAGCGAAGCGAAACTAACCCCTTTGGGAAAGGGGGGGGGGGGGGTGCTCCTCACGAAAGACCCCGCTACGCGTCGCGACCTGCTCCGGTATTCAAAAGGAGAGGCCGAACGCATTTCACCCCCGTCTACCGCGCCAACCCTGCCGGCTTCATTCTCACCGCCGAATGATTCCCACGGTAAGTTATTCCTCACACGACGCTTGTTTTCACGTGTATCCCAGATAACCCTCAGAACTATGGCGATCCGACTAGTACCTACGTCCCGCGAGCCAATCAGGGAATCCCGCACAGTGGAAAATTTTGGGGCACTCGAACTTTGAGCTGTGAGATTTCTACCCTGTTGTTAAATAAAGGGAAGACTGAGTAACTGAATCATGCAAAAAAATCATATATTTTATTCAATTTATTTTTAATGACTATGTTTGTTTTTTACATTTACTTTAGACGTGAATTTAAGTTATGTTATAATCTCACTAGGAATGAAATGCTGACAGTTAATAGTGGTGTGTGGTAATTCTCTGAAAATAAAAATACACACTTATGAAAGGAGTTATTAACGGCTTTGTACAACGTCAGTGTTCATCTATTTGATTGACTTTTCCATACGCATAACTCCAGGATATGAATAGTAAAACACCAATTGAATCGGTCATTTGAGAAAGGTCATGAGTCCATTTTTATGGAAAATGAGTTATAGCATACAAAGTAAACAGAATGCGAAGGCCGAGCATTCCAGCGAGAAACGGAACGAGTCCATGATATATCCTCGGTGCTAGGCGCAGTAGAATTTTTAAGTGCATTGAGAAACGTCACGAGTCCTGGACTTGTGACATTTCTCTCCTGAACAACAAATCCTGGACTTGTGACGTTTCTCCTCTGAACACATATAGGAAAAATAATGTGTTTGTCTTTCCGATCACAAGATAGCAGCAGTAGTATAAAGAGAAGCAAAATCCAGTTGTATTCACAAAATGGCAGAATCTAGTGGCAACGAAAGTGATAGTGTGATAATGTCGACCAGAAAACGGAAGAAAGGTGTTATTAATAAGTGTTTGTACAAAAGTGAAGTGATCAAAAAGGCACGGTTGAAGGGTGTCGAATATACAAACAGCAAAGGTGACATAGTTACAGCAAGAGAGATTGGTGTAAACTGTGGGTAAGTACACAGTATTTTTTCCATGAGGCCATTATATTAATGTGATCACTTGTAAAATAAATGCACCCTTAGATGTTCAGTATATTAAAATAAAAATGCCAGTTTTTAGTTATGCATACATGTTTTATATTGCAAACTGAAGGATACATTGGCTGAAAGATAATGAAAGCAGTGGTCATTTTACCATGAATAGCAAAATAAATGAAAGTGTTTTATAATGAATGTAGCAATGCACCCATGGCAGAAACCTCCATTGCCACTGGCCATCCACCCCAATCTTGTCTGAGCATTAGCTGAGAAAATATAGCAATAGTGAAAACATTCATTACCCACTCTGCACTTCTCGCGCTAAAAATATACTAAACCATCCATTCTGAAAACATACATCATACTAGCCAGCCAAATCTCCTACTACCTACCCTGAAAACATTTCTCACACTACACACTTTGACATCATTACTCACTACTCACCATGATAATATTCTCATACAACTAATTCTAAAAATATTTTGATCTTACTATCCAGTTTCAATACATTCTTCATACTACCCATTCTAAAAACAAATGACATAATACCAATTCTAAAAACATTCATCACATTAACCACTCTGAAAAATATACTACCCTCTCTGAAAAAATGCATTCCCTACTGAGAAATTTTAACATACAGATAATGGTAATTTGACGTTTCTAGCCAACTCCAATTGTATAGGTAGAGATTTTATATTTGCATTGTGTGTGGGAAGACTTATTTCAGATTATTAAGTAATACAGGTTTCTTTGCAATTTTCAGGTGCAAGAAGCAAAGCTTTTCTAAAATAACTGAAGATGAGAAAATTGAAATATTTAGACACTTTTATGATTCTTTCGACACTAAGGACAGCCAGGACATTTACCTACAGAGCTGTATAGAGGCCCAGAATATTCAGAGGCATCGTCCACGAAATGAAACGCCTAAAGCAAGGTCACAAAACTTTTCATATTTTGTAACAGTTAATGTAAACCGTGAAAATGTTTGTAAGAAGGCTTTTATTGCACTGCATGCAACTACTGAGCGTCGTGTGAGACGCCTTTCATCCTTGAAAGTGGAAGGAAAATCGCCCAAAGATAAACGTGGCAAACAACCAAAAGGAAATGCTATTCCTGGAGCTGAGTGTGATAAAATTAAAACGCACATAGAATCATTCCCAGTAAAGATATCTCATTATGCCAGTAAGACAGTACAGTACTTGGATAGTCGACTAGATGTTAAACAGATGTACGATCTGTTTCACAAGAAACATCCAGACAGTAAAGTTAAGTACAAATTTTATCTACGTTACTTTAAAGAAAACTATGAACTACGTTTTGGTAGACCTCAAGTAGATACTTGCTCCCAATGTGAAGAGCTGAGTACCAAATTGAAGAGTAGTTACCTCAATGACAATGCCAAGCGTGCGGCTGCAGCTGAATTGTTGGTACACAAACGGCGTGCCAAAAAGTTCTACACTGCAATATCAGAAGCTGAGAAGTAGTGTCGAGAGCAAGAAGATGTGTTCGGTATCTGTTTTGATTTTATGCAAAACTTGCCGCTTCCACACTTGCCTGTCCAATAAGTTTTTTACTACCGGCAGCTATGGGTAAATGTATTTTGTGTCCATAATCTAAAAGATGGTACTGCAAAGTGTTATGTATACCACGAAGGTATCGCCAAGAAGGGGCCCAATGAAGTGTGCAGCATGTTGTATGACTACATTCTCAATAATGTTCCTAAAAATGTGCGTAAGCTGTTAGTGTTTTCCGATGGATGTGGCGGGCAAAATCGAAACCATACAATGATGCGATTTTGGGCAACACTTTCTGGAAAGGGACAATTCGATCTTATCAGGCATTGCTTTCCTGTTCGAGGCCACTCATATCTTCCATGTGACCGGGACTTTGGTGTCATCAAGCGCAAAATCAGGCATTCGGACAGGGTTTTCTCACCACAGGAGTATAGTGATCTAATTATGCAGGCTAGTAAGAGTGGTAGACTTTCAGTGCATATGCTTACAACTGACTCAGTTCTGAATTTCAAAGACTGGTGGCCTGAATATTATAAGAAGACACCTCTCTCAACTGATTCGTTAGGTAAAGGAGTGCTTAAGAAAGTATCCCTAGCTATTTCAGAATATAACATGTTTGAGTTTCAGTCTTCAAATGCTGGCGAAGTGGTTTGCTATAACTTTATTAATGGACTGGTAAAATACACATTTCGTTTGTTAAAACCACACCACAAAACCGTTCCCTGTCTTCCTATTGTGAAAGCGTATTTGGATCCAGTCAAAAATCCAATCCACATCAAGAAGCATGAAGACATCACAAAACTCATGAAATACATCCCTAATGAACATTCAGGTTTTTATCGAGAAATCATGGAATGGCCAACAACAACAGGAGCAACAGACGATGCCTGAGATGATAAACGTACAAGCTATAACAAGAGAACTAAAAATGGCTCGGCATGTTTTTAAAAAAAACTGAAAAGAATTTTATATGTTAAAATTATGTCAGTTTAATCATACAAGATATTTTTGCATCTTAAAATTATGTTGGTATAATAATACAAGGGCTATTTTATGTTTATGTTATTAAATTTAATATTTTCAGGGTGAAATGTAACCCAACACATTATTCCAGCAAAATTAATTAAACATTCATTTGAGAAATGTCATCAGTCCATTAACTTTATTTATTCTTAAATAAATATATAATACCTTTTTTAAGGACGTTACGGTATTAAAACACAGCTAATATGTTTATTCAACTTAAAAAGCAAGCTGTATATTTTTAATTTAAGTCTTTAAGAAACTAGAAGGTTTTTCTTGATTATCTCAATACTAGTTTTTTGGACTCATGACGTTTCTCAAATGACCGATTCAATTATAGTCTTGGGGGTAAAATAGTTATTTAAATTAGGCAAAAACAATACAAAGTACACTAAACAATAAAAATTAACTTTTTGACTCTTAACACATTTTTACACAATACACTAACCAACTATATATGGGCAATATAACTTTCTGGATTATATTGTATTAAACAAGAACAATATCGGACTAGATTCAAAATGTAATAAAGGCTAATCAAATTCGTGGTTTGACTCGATTTCCCATTTTTATATACTTATTTTAACTATTCCTTTGAAAATTACTTAATTCAAAATAAATAAATGCATCAGGGAACTGTTTTTTTTTTTAAATATCAATAAAAATTATGTAGGACTGACTCAGGGTTAAACATAATAATTTTCACTAAGACCACTGGGATTTGAGGTAAAGCACAACTGCATAAACTGTTATTTGAGTTAATGCCTCCATAACAATAATTTTCAGTATTAAATTAGTTTCGTCAGCTAGATAATGAAATGGTTTTCTTCGGAAATGACTTATACCATGGAAATCACGGTGAAAATTGAACAAAAATGCGATTGTTTCCTTGTGGATTATGCAGTTTTTCTTATCAATTCCAAAATGGTCTACTCACACAAAACAAGGGTTCTAACACCATTTGTTAGTTGAAATAAACCCAAATTTCAAAAGTATCACGAGATACTGTCTATTCATAAACTGTACACTAAGCTATTGGGCTTATTTAAGATGCGCCAGACAAGTGCTAAAGCTTAGACTGAAGCTAAAATTACATAAACTTCTAAGGCACCATACAACAATGTCTGGTCCCTCATTTTCCCAAAAAGAGTCCCATTCTTCATGAAAAAACAGTAAATATAAATTAATACTTAGTTATGATTAACAATTAATTCACACAATTTAAAAGGTTTGAAAAAGTTGGGCTACAAGAATGCTATGCAAACACTGAAATGAAAACAATAATTTAAACACAAATAAGTAAAAAGAAACATAACGGTTATATGACATAACAATTAAAATATTACTTGGATTATAATTTTCCATAATTAAAAAAAAAGTGTTTTTAACAAAACCAACAGGGATATTTTGAAACAAATATGAATTTACAAGACCTCAGTGTTTGGCTTAAATACCATGTCCCAAGGAGAAAACACACGTCTTCGTAATTTAATAATTTAATATTAATTATTTCACTCTCATTAACAACACACAATTAAAATGTGCAGGAAGCCCTGTATGATAATATGCGCACAGTGTCATTTGGGTTTCCACAGTTTTTTAGGTTATAAAAAATTATCTGTAGTTTAGTATTAAAAATGTAGTTTCCTTCAATCATCGAATATAATTTAATGAAATGCTTGAAGTTTATAGTGACAGGCTGCTAAAATAGTTTTCTCTTGTGATTTCACTAACTTTATAATTTAATTATTATTTTGACGTAAATGACCACTACCGTGATAATCCTACTCTCAATAGACATTTTGTTACAGTAATAGCAAACCCCTTAATGTGTGATTTTTCTTTACGAAGGGAAATGTTCATTATTAAACATCCTACATAGAGTTACGCTTACACTTAGGCCTAATAATCGCGTAACGCTGTAGGCTATATAATTTTTATTGCTCTTTACTAACCTGTTCCTCCTAGCATTGCGATTGATTCCGTGGCGCAAAGATAATATTTTGACTAGATCTTGGTGTTGAGTAAGCCATTTTCCTGCACATAAAGGGTTAGGCATGCATTGCAATGCCTCAATCTGTTTTTTTTAATTTTTTTTTAATTAGGTACACACATCCTACTTATGTATTATCATACACACCAATAACAAAAGGTCCATATGGAATGTTAGTAATTTTATATCGTTTTTAAATTGAAATGTGTACAAGGTTCAGTGTAATTTTCATTTTAATGATAGAAAATTATGGTCAATTCATTAATATATTTGTTTGCATATACCGAAATAAATACATAAATTTAATTAAAATATATATTATTTAGTTGACATGACAATATGATATCGTCGATTAAATGGCAAATTTTCTAAATGTCGAAATACGTAATAACGTAAAATTAGGCTAAGTCAGGAAAATATTGGTACCTATGAGATTGTATTTTCTCTACTGTACATAAGCAAGTATTTTTTTTAGCTGTAAGAAAACATTTTTTTACTATGTATTGTTCTACTGTTCTATTACTAAGCATAAGGATAAAAAGTTAGGGAATGGGTATGTTAATAATTGAAGTCAAAATGGGAACGATTCCACGCCCTCTTCCCCATCTAGATAGGAAAATAATTTTTAACTAAAAAAGTTTTATTTTGCTGATGTGTTGTTAAAACATATTTTTCAATACACTGAGATCATAGTGAATTTTTTTACCACTCTTCCTAGCGAGTTCATTTTAAGCTTTTAAACAAACTTCTGTTATAAGTCCTTATGCAACTACGTTATTATTATTAATATTATTATATTACTAGCTAATGTCGGCATGCATTTCAATGCCTCAATCATATTTTTGTAATTTTTTACTAGGTACATACATATAAAAGACCTCTCTATATTTCTAATTCTCTATCTCTTTATCTCTCTATGTATATCTCTATAGGCTGCCTCTCTATCTTTCTATATCTCTATCTACACAAATATATATATATATGCATCTATCTATCTCAATTTATCTATCTCTATCTCCCTAAATATTATATATCTCCCTCTAGATATCTCTATTTATATCCTCTATATACCTAGACATATCTTTATCTGTATGTCACTCTACAGCCATGAAAATATTAAAGATAAATTTTTTACTATTTATATATTTATCTGCCGTTTTACCTGTCACATGTGTGAAATTGGTACATAAAATCACGCACGTATTTGAATGCCACATTGTGTCAAAATTTCAAATAATCGGTAAAGAATTTTCGGGTATGTAAGGTTTTTTTTACGAACGAACATTGCTTTTTTATTTGTATCGATTAATATTATTTTTTTACTGACCGAAGTGACTTAAAATTTAGAAAAGACACATACGTCATAGACCAATAGCTCAACATTTAGAACGACGTTCAGTTGCTTTCAAACGACGTTCAGTTGCTTTCATAACTATTCATCTTCGAAATTTATCACAAAATGGTTAGCAGTTAGCATGGGAAGTGACTCGGTGAGAGATACGCAATGCGATTCACCGTTTCCCACCGCATCATGACATAACTTCGGCCAGCGAGAGACACTAACATTGCCAGCCCTAAATAATGGGACTATTTCTCAACATATCAGCCCCTTCCACCCGACAATCTGTTGAAGCTAGAGTCCGAATGGCGGACAGGGGAGGGGCTTGGCCACCGAAGACGTCACTCCTCGCTTTCGGGAAGCCTTCATTTCACAGACGAGAGAGCCACACCCGAAGTTCCCCGAAGTTCATGCTCGCTTTTATTTCCCCCGTTCTATCTCATTGTATAAACTGGTGTGGCATTAAGTTTTGCTGTCGATTAGGATAGGTTAGCTACATTATAAATAATTTTAAAACATTGTGGACGGTTGGTTATATCAGGTAAGTATAGCTAACATTAAAAATACTGTAAAATCATTTTATGGTTTCTTAGCAAATAACTTTTTAATATGCAGCTATCCAGGGCTAGGAAACCGTTTAAATGATATCACAGTATCTTTAATGTAGCTATCCTAACCAAATCAACCGTCCACAATGTTTTAAAGTATTTATAATGTAGCTAAATTAACCTAATTGACCATTAGTTATCATGAGTTACAATGAACAAAAAAATAAACCGAAGATGCACGATCGGGCGTTTGGCTCTCTCGTCTGTGAAAGGAAGGTTTCCCACTCGCTCTCGGGCAAGCTTTCGGTGGAAGCATCGCCACAGTGTTGCATTTCTCGTTACGCTCTTGGACACAACCCGCTGAAAATACACTCAGGCCGTCTCCCAACTGCACATTTCGTAGACATGATGATATTCAGCACGTAGTTGCGAATATTGTTATTCAGTTTTACTGTTGAAATTAACTATTGAATTGTGAAGTTTCATTTTTAGCTTCCATAGCCGTTAAGCACAAGTTTTTATTTATGTGTATTTAGGCGGGAGTAATTTCTTGAATTAAACGAGAGTAGTATATAATAGTATTTCCGAGATCAGGCCTCAGGCGGTGGTGGTGGTGTCGGAGTCCGCCATCTTGGATTTGTGACGTCACGGCGGCAAAAATTCCTCAAAAGTCCTCAAAAATGACTCAAAATGACTCAAAATTTCCCGTTTTAAGAAAAAAAATTCCCGTTTTCGAGGGAAAAATTCCCGTTTCGAGGGAAAATTTCCCGTTTTATTCCTCAAAAATCCCAGCGGCTAGAAATGTCCTGATAGAGGCTTAAGCATCCTTAACTCAAGCCTCAGTTAAGCCTCTATCAGGATGTGACCTTGACCTTTGACCTTGACCCCGACGGCCATCTTGGATCCACCATCTTAGATCCGCCATTGTGTTCTCGAACATTCCGTCGATGTGTTATCCGCCATTTTGAATTATGACGTCACCGTTGCAATTTTCGTTACGCTCGCCATCTTTAACTTTTTTATTATCCGATTTTAATGAAATTTTTTTTAAAAATTATAAAAAAATTCACTTAATAAAATTTAAACCAAAAATATCGAAAAAACATATATTTACGACACGGAGCTTGGAGTCCTCGGTTCGAACCCGGTGAGGGCAAAAAAAAATAAAAATGGTGACCGATCCTTCCCCTGTGGCGGGGTGCTGGCAGACTGACCCCCACCACTTATGTCAATGCACATATACCATCAGGTAGTATGACGTCATGTCCGCCATCTTGAAATTTGGACGCCATCTTAAAAATCTTTATTTATTATCCGATTTTAATGAAAAAAATTCCAAAATTCATCAAAAAATTAACGTATTTAAATTCTGTTTGATTATATCGATGTACGTCCTTGGTTCGATTCCCGACGAGAGTAAACAGTCGATCCTTCCTCCATGAAAGCTACCTAGACTGATCTATCACCACCAATACCAAGGTATATATCGTCAACTGGTATGACATCATGTCCGCCATCTTGTCTTCATCCACAGGAGACCACCATCTTGTTTTCGTGTGCTAGAGTGTGCCGATATCATGTAGTATAATTATCTGGTCACCACACCTTTAACCTTGACCTTGAACTTTGACCTTGACCTTGAAATTTGACCTTGACCTTGAACTTTGACCTTGACATTGAAATTTGACCTTGGCCTTTGACCTTGACCTTAAACTTTGACCTTGACCTTGAAATTTGACCTTGACCTTGAAATTTGACCTTGACCTAGAAATTTGACCTTGACCTTGAAATTTGACTTTGACCTTGAAATTTTACTTTGTCCTTGAAATTTGACTTTGTCCTTGATGTCCATCACGGATCCGTCATTTTATGTTCAGTACATGCTACCAGGAGCGACCACCTGCTGGAGTACACCATCTCGTGCGTGTACTCGTATTACCATCATGCTAGTTTTATTCTAACATGCTACAGTGCAGTAATCATTTATTACTGAGGTACCCACCATCTTAAAATTTGACCGCCATCTTGAAATCATGTAATTATTTAGCTATAAATGCGGGAAAAATTCCAATAGTCTCCGAAAAAATCATTTATTAATTTACAAATCGAATCGATGGATCCCTGTCCACGGTTAGATTCTTGACCAGAGACAGTTGTAACTAATTATTAAATAAATGTTAGGTTCTGTTTTCCATTACCTTTCGCGGAGTTTATTAATCATTCACTCTACGAAAATCAACTCAAGTCAATATACCGGACCAACGAATTAAATCAGTGCCGATTAGCCTATTATGAAAGTCTAATTTTTCAATAATCTGAATAACATATAAGCCGTTCATGTACAAAGCCACACATATAGATCAATTGCATTCAGTCCATGAGACCGAGTCATGTCATTATCAGACGTATAGGCTAGTCATTTCAGGACCACATGACCTTCGTAATCCATCGTGACATTTTTATAAATTCTAAAGGACCAAGTAACCTTGTAAAATATTTTAGTAACACCAAGAGGTGATAAACTAGTAAATATTCAATCACTACATTTTGTACTACGCGCAGTCAACAAAAAAGGAAGCACCAACAACGAAAAGACAGCACCACCAACGAAAAGACAGCACATTTGGAAGCACCGACTACGAACAGGCAGCACATTTGGAAGCACCGACAACGAAAAGGCAGCACATTTGGAAGCACCGTCATCGAAAAGGTAGCACATTTGGAAGCACCGTCAACGAAAAGGCAGCACATTTGGAAGCACCGACAACGAAAAGGCAGCACATTTGGAAGCACCAACAACGAAAAGACAGCACATTTGGAAGCACCGACAACGAAAAGGCAGCACATTTGGAAGCACCGACTACGAAAAGGCAGCACATTTGGAAGCACCGACTACGAAAAGGCAGCACATTTGGAAGCACCGACAACGAAAAGGCAGCACATTTGGAAGCACCGTCATCGAAAAGACAGCACATTTGGAAGCACCGACAACGAAAAGGCAGCACATTTGGAAGCACCGACAACGAAAAGGCAGCACATTTGGAAGCACCGACAACAAAAAGGCAGCACATTTGGAAGCGCCGACAACGAAAAGGCAGCACATTTGGAAGCACCGACAACGAAAAGGCAGCACATTTGGAAGCACCGACTACGAAAAGGCAGCACATTTGGAAGCACCGACTACGAAAAGGCAGCACATTTGGAAGCACCGACAACGAAAAGGCAGCACATTTGGAAGCACCGACAACGAAAAGGCAGCACATTTGGAAGCACCGACAACGAAAAGGCAGCACATTTGGAAGCACTGACAACGAAAAGGCAGCACATTTGGAAGCACCGACAACGAAAAGGCAGCACATTGGAAGCACCGACAACGAAAAGGCAGCACATTTGAAAGCACCGCCAACGAAAAGGCAGCACATTTTGGATGCATCATCGAATAAGGAAGCACATTTGGAAGCTCCATCAACTAAAAAAGGCAAAAAGGAAGCACAAGTTACGAGATCTAAGTCTTAGTAAGAAATCATAATACAAGAAATAAAAACATTACATTCTTATAATTTAAATTATTTATTTTATTGCTTTACATTATACAAATGCAAGTAAAACAAGTCAATATTGTATGTAGCCAGCATTCCTTAGTTCCTTGAGTATGAAGGATATTTCTTTGATGCACGAATAGTTTCCTGCACAAAGCGAACCATGTAGAAGTCTTAGCCGGTCAACCAATATGTTTGGATCTTTCCATGATGTGTAATCATTCTCTTCTACCACCATCTTCCTTGCACCTTTATAATAAATATTATGATCTCTGGTGTCTTCCGTTTTACCACCAACCTCAGGTTAACTTTCATGTTTGAGACGGTGATCATCACAAGCTTGATCAGATTTATTTAATATATCACGTCGTTTCCATCGTTTCTGTCTCAGGACACCGCCACATTCTTCGATCTTGGCAGCTTTAGGTGCTTCATCATAGTCTATGTCTTTGTCAACAGCCTCAGAGTCACTGTAACAATCACCGTAGAAGGAATCGTCTTCACCCAATTTACCATAATAATTCGATGTTGATGATGTTGAAGTGTCTTCATCGTCTTCGTGCTTCCTTTTTAGGAGTCCATCATTTTTACAAAGTAGGAAAGATCTACTTGAATTCGGCTGGAATATATTCTCACTTTTCACGTTAAGGATTCTTCCATTGTCTTCATTCTTCCGTAAATCATCAACCTTCTTCAATTTAAGTTCTTTGTCGAGATCGGAAGAGCCAAGAAAATTATTGTCGTAATGCAGATCACTCTTCCTTAGGCTAGTAGATTCATCGTTGTCCTCTAGCTTGTACGCAGGCTTGGCGCTACAAGTTCTGCCATGTCTTTTTAGGCTCTCTCTCCGCGTAAACGACTTGCTACATCGAACACAACTTATCATATTGCGCAGTGGATTTTTAACACAGTCATTCTTCTCGTGTTGTCTTTTATTCTTTCTCAAGATAAACTCTATACTGCAAAACTTACACCTATGTTCTTTCGATACAGCGTCAGATCCCAAATCGGAATTCATATTAGTTACTGAGACTAATGCCAGATACCAATTGAGTGTTTTAAATTATATTCAATACTTAAATAGAAATTTTTTCATATTTCATCAGCGAGAATTAATATATCTCATGCAAAAGTATTTTATGCATGTAGTTCTGCTTTTCAACAACAGATGTCGCCACATGTTGCTTGCAGGTAAATAATATTTAGTTATTTTATGCGGGATGCGCACTAACGATCGCAAAAGAAGGATGGCTTCGTTAGACTCCAAGGAAAAGGAAGTTCGTCTTGCATGTTGGTGCTCCACAGATGTCTCATGGCGTAATATTAATTTGACTGAGTAATGATATTTGTTTATTCCACCTGATAAAAATATTGCAAGTTTTGATTTAGTAGCATAAATTATCGAATTAAATGTAACTCCAAATAAAATGACATGTCCCATTAGAACAAAAAAAATTCCATGCAGAGAGCGGTTTCTCAGAATAGTCAGAAACACTTGAAGAAACCACAGGAATGATAGCAAGAACACGGGAAAAACCATCAAAATATTGTCAAGAATAATCAGGAGCACACTGAGAAAACCACTATAATATTAACAATAATAATCGGAAGCACACGGAGAAAACCATCATTATATTAACCAGATTAATCGGAAGCACACAGAGAAAACCACCACATGTTTTATTTGATATCATAAAATTACAAGAAAAAATATTTAAAAATAAAAATAAATTAATAAAAAATTAAAAACAAATAAAAAAATGCATAAATTTGTGGCTTGATCAAGAACTCTATCTTTGCTCAACAATGATAAGTTTACAAGCTAGCAGAAACTGTTTATGCATTTTTTTTATTTTTTTTTAATTTTTTATTAATTTATTTTTATTTTTAAATATTTTTTCTTGTAATTTTATGATATCAAAGAAAACATGTGGTGGTTTTCTCTGTGTGCTTCCGATTAATCTGGTTAATATAATGATGGTTTTCTCCGTGTGCTTCCGATTATTATTGTTAATATTATAGTGGTTTTCTCAGTGTGCTCCTGATTATTCTTGACAATATTTTGATGGTTTTTCCCGTATTCTTGCAATCATTCCTGTGGTTTCTTCAAGTGTTTCTGACTATTCTGAGAAACCGCTCTCTGCATGGATTTTTTTTGTTCTAATGAGACATGTCATTTTATTTGGAGTTACAATTAATTCGATAATTTATGCTACTAAATCAAAACTTGCAATATTTTTATCAGGTGGAATTAACAAATATCATTACTCAGTCAAATTAATATTACGCCATGAGACATCTGTGGAGCACCAACATGCAAGACGAACTTCCTTTTCCTTGGAGTCTAACGAAGCGATCCTTCTTTTGCGATCGTTAGTGAGCATCCCGCATCCCGCATAAAATAACTAAATATTATTTACCTGCAAGCAACATGTGGCGACATCTGTTGTTGAAAAGCAGAACTACATGCATAAAATACTTTTGCATGAGATATATTAATTCTCGCTGATGAAATATGAAAAAATTTCTATTTAAGTATTGAATATAATTTAAAACACTCAATTGGTATCTGGCATTAGTCTCAGTAACTAATATGAATTCCGATTTGGGATCTGACGCTGTATCGAAAGAACATAGGTGTAAGTTTTGCAGTAAAGAGTTTATCTTGAGAAAGAATAAAAGACAACACGAGAAGAATGACTGTGTTAAAAATCCACTGCGCAATATGATAAGTTGTGTTCGATGTAGCAAGTCGTTTACGCGGAGAGAGAGCCTAAAAAGACATGGCAGAACTTGTAGCGCCAAGCCTGCGTACAAGCTAGAGGACAACGATGAATCTACTAGCCTAAGGAAGAGTGATCTGCATTACGACAATAATTTTCTTGGCTCTTCCGATCTCGACAAAGAACTTAAATTGAAGAAGGTTGATGATTTACGGAAGAATGAAGACAATGGAATAATCCTTAACGTGAAAAGTGAGAATATATTCCAGCCGAATTCAAGTAGATCTTTCCTACTTTGTAAAAATGATGGACTCCTAAAAAGGAAGCACGAAGACGATGAAGACACTTCAACATCATCAACATCGAATTATTATGGTAAATTGGGTGAAGACGATTCCTTCTACGGTGATTGTTACAGTGACTCTGAGGCTGTTGACAAAGACATAGACTATGATGAAGCACCTAAAGCTGCCAAGATCGAAGAATGTGGCGGTGTCCTGAGACCGAAACGATGGAAACGACGTGATATATTAAATAAATCTGATCAAGCTTGTGATGATCACCGTCTTAAACATGAAAGTTACCCTGAGGTTGGTGGTAAAACGGAAGACACCAGAGATCATAATATTTATTATAAAGGTGCAAGGAAGATGGTGGTAGAAGAGAATGATTACACATCATGGAAAGATCCAAACATATTGGTTGACCGGCTAAGACTTCTACATGGTTCGCTTTGTGCAGGAAACTATTCGTGCATCAAAGAAATATCCTTCATACTCAAGGAACTAAGGAATGCTGGCTACATACAATATTGACTTGTTTTACTTGCATTTGTATAATGTAAAGCAATAAAATAAATAATTTAAATTATAAGAATGTAATGTTTTTATTTCTTGTATTATGATTTCTTACTAAGACTTAGATCTCGTAACTTGTGCTTCCTTTTTGCCTTTTTTAGTTGATGGAGCTTCCAAATGTGCTTCCTTATTCGATGATGCATCCAAAATGTGCTGCCTTTTCGTTGGCGGTGCTTTCAAATGTGCTGCCTTTTCGTTGTCGGTGCTTCCAATGTGCTGCCTTTTCGTTGTCGGTGCTTCCAAATGTGCTGCCTTTTCGTTGTCAGTGCTTCCAAATGTGCTGCCTTTTCGTTGTCGGTGCTTCCAAATGTGCTGCCTTTTCGTTGTCGGTGCTTCCAAATGTGCTGCCTTTTCGTTGTCGGTGCTTCCAAATGTGCTGCCTTTTCGTAGTCGGTGCTTCCAAATGTGCTGCCTTTTCGTAGTCGGTGCTTCCAAATGTGCTGCCTTTTCGTTGTCGGTGCTTCCAAATGTGCTGCCTTTTCGTTGTCGGCGCTTCCAAATGTGCTGCCTTTTCGTTGTCGGTGCTTCCAAATGTGCTGCCTTTTCGTTGTCGGTGCTTCCAAATGTGCTGCCTTTTCGTTGTCGGTGCTTCCAAATGTGCTGTCTTTTCGATGACGGTGCTTCCAAATGTGCTGCCTTTTCGTAGTCGGTGCTTCCAAATGTGCTGCCTTTTCGTTGTCGGTGCTTCCAAATGTGCTGCCTTTTCGTTGTCGGTGCTTCCAAATGTGCTGCCTTTTCGTTGTCGGTGCTTCCAAATGTGCTGCCTTTTCGTTGTCGGTGCTTCCAAATGTGCTGCCTTTTCGTTGTCGGTGCTTCCAAATGTGCTGCCTTTTCGTTGTCGGTGCTTCCAAATGTGCTGCCTTTTCGTTGTCGGTGCTTCCAAATGTGCTGTCTTTTCGATGACGGTGCTTCCAAATGTGCTGCCTTTTCGTTGTCGGTGCTTCCAATGTGCTGCCTTTTCGTTGTCGGTGCTTCCAAATGTGCTGCCTTTTTCGTTGTCGGTGCTTCCAAATGTGCTGCCTTTTTCGTTGTCGGTGCTTCCAAATGTGCTGCCTTTTCGTTGTCGGTGCTTCCAAATGTGCTGCCTTTTCGTTGTCGGTGCTTCCAAATGTGCTGCCTTTACGTTGTCGGTGCTTCCAAATGTGCTGCCTTTTCGTTGTCGGTGCTTCCAATGTGCTGCCTTTTCGTTGTCGGTGCTTCCAAATGTGCTGCCTTTTCGTTGTCGGTGCTTCCAAATGTGCTGCCTTTTCGTTGTCGGTGCTTCCAAATGTGCTTCCTTTTCGTTGTCGGTGCTTCCAAATGTGCTGCCTTTTCGTTGCCGGTGCTTCCAAATGTGCTGCCTTTTCGTAGTCGGTGCTTCCAAATGTGCTGCCTTTTCGTAGTCGGTGCTTCCAAATGTGCTGCCTTTTCGTTGTCGGTGCTTCCAAATGTGCTGTCTTTTCGTTGTTGGTGCTTCCAAATGTGCTGCCTTTTCGTTGTCGGTGCTTCCAAATGTGCTGCCTTTTCGTTGACGGTGCTTCCAAATGTGCTACCTTTTCGATGACGGTGCTTCCAAATGTGCTGCCTTTTCGTTGTCGGTGCTTCCAAATGTGCTGCCTGTTCGTAGTCGGTGCTTCCAAATGTGCTGTCTTTTCGTTGGTGGTGCTGTCTTTTCGTTGTTGGTGCTTCCTTTTTTGTTGACTGCGCGTAGTACAAAATGTAGTGATTGAATATTTACTAGTTTATCACCTCTTGGTGTTACTAAAATATTTTACAAGGTTACTTGGTCCTTTAGAATGTATAAAAATGTCACGATGGATTACGAAGGTCATGTGGTCCTGAAATGACTAGCCTATACGTCTGATAATGACATGACTCGGTCTCATGGACTGAATGCAATTGATCTATATGTGTGGCTTTGTACATGAACGGCTTATATGTTATTCAGATTATTGAAAAATTAGACTTTCATAATAGGCTAATCGGCACTGATTTAATTCGTTGGTCCGGTATATTGACTTGAGTTGATTTTCGTAGAGTGAATGATTAATAAACTCCGCGAAAGGTAATGGAAAACAGAACCTAACATTTATTTAATAATTAGTTACAACTGTCTCTGGTCAAGAATCTAACCGTGGACAGGGATCCATCGATTCGATTTGTAAATTAATAAATGATTTTTTCGGAGACTATTGGAATTTTTCCCGCATTTATAGCTAAATAATTACATGATTTCAAGATGGCGGTCAAATTTTAAGATGGTGGGTACCTCAGTAATAAATGATTACTGCACTGTAGCATGTTAGAATAAAACTAGCATGATGGTAATACGAGTACACGCACGAGATGGTGTACTCCAGCAGGTGGTCGCTCCTGGTAGCATGTACTGAACATAAAATGACGGATCCGTGATGGACATCAAGGACAAAGTCAAATTTCAAGGACAAAGTAAAATTTCAAGGTCAAAGTCAAATTTCAAGGTCAAGGTCAAATTTCTAGGTCAAGGTCAAATTTCAAGGTCAAGGTCAAATTTCAAGGTCAAGGTCAAAGTTTAAGGTCAAGGTCAAAGGCCAAGGTCAAATTTCAATGTCAAGGTCAAAGTTCAAGGTCAAGGTCAAATTTCAAGGTCAAGGTCAAAGTTCAAGGTCAAGGTTAAAGGTGTGGTGACCAGATAATTATACTACATGATATCGGCACACTCTAGCACACGAAAACAAGATGGTGGTCTCCTGTGGATGAAGACAAGATGGCGGACATGATGTCATACCAGTTGACGATATATACCTTGGTATTGGTGGTGATAGATCAGTCTAGGTAGCTTTCATGGAGGAAGGATCGACTGTTTACTCTCGTCGGGAATCGAACCAAGGACGTACATCGATATAATCAAACAGAATTTAAATACGTTAATTTTTTGATGAATTTTGGAATTTTTTTCATTAAAATCGGATACTAAATAAAGATTTTCAAGATGGCGTCCAAATTTCAAGATGGCGGACATGACGTCATACTACCTGATGGTATATGTGCATTGACATAAGTGGTGGGGGTCAGTCTGCCAGCACCCCGCCACAGGGGAAGGATCGGTCACCATTTTTATTTTTTTTTGCCCTCACCGGGTTCGAACCGAGGACTCCGAGCTCCGTGTCGTAAATATATGTTTTTTCGATATTTTTGGTTTAAATTTTATTAAGTGAATTTTTTTATAATTTTTTAAAAAAATTTCATTAAAATCGGATAATAAAAAAGTTAAAGATGGCGAGCGTAACGAAAATTGCAACGGTGACGTCATAATTCAAAATGGCGGATAACACATCGACGGAATGTTCGAGAACACAATGGCGGATCTAAGATGGTGGATCCAAGATGGCCGTCGGGGTCAAGGTCAAAGGTCAAGGTCACATCCTGATAGAGGCTTAACTGAGGCTTGAGTTAAGGATGCTTAAGCCTCTATCAGGACATTTCTAGCCGCTGGGATTTTTGAGGAATAAAACGGGAAATTTTCCCTCGAAACGGGAATTTTTCCCTCGAAAACGGGAATTTTTTTTCTTAAAACGGGAAATTTTGAGTCATTTTGAGTCATTTTTGAGGACTTTTGAGGAATTTTTGCCGCCGTGACGTCACAAATCCAAGATGGCGGACTCCGACACCACCACCACCGCCTGAGGCCTGATCTCGGAAATACTATTATATACTACTAACGAGAGTTGCATGGAACGAAAAATGTTTAAACCACGGTGCTGCCATCTGTGGTGGATGGCTGGAACCAAAGATTTTGCAAAGCTAAAGGAAAACTTTGTAGTATTGACTGTTTAATAAATTTAAAGAATAATGGCAGTATTTTAATAAAATTCATTTTTGACAATCAGTTCCAAAGCTGGTTTTTTTTTTTTTTTTTTTAAGGATTTTCACTCTAATCGACGTAGCTGCTCCGTCAGCGAGTTCTAGCGGCGTCTGCGGAAACTACAGTTGTGATTCGCGTCAAGAAATGTATCTGAGAACCCAATTTGCCTACTTTTATCACGCTCGGCATTATTCTTTTTAAGAATTCATACTTTAAAATTTTGTAGCTTTACGTTTCTTATCATAAAGTTTATTTGCAACATGAGAAACTAGGCATGAATCTGCTCGTTACCGAGATCAGACGTTACACATCACTACCCATAGCTCTTTTTTTTTTTGACGTGACAACGTCTAATAAATCGATGAACGCCGGCTGAACGCACGAAAAGTGTCCCGTTACGCACATTGTTCCGTTACGCTGTGTCCCGCTACACTCATTTTTCCGTTACACTGTGTCCCGTTACGCTCATTGTACGCTTGCGCCGCATCTATCTCTCTTCCACTCGACTGTTTGTAAAGTGAAGTGAAAAGTTAATGTGGTTTTCATTTCTTATTACAACAACAATTTCGGCAATAAAGATTAATTATTCTTGCATTTTAAAAATCTTATTACTAGTATAATTTCAAGTATTTATTATTTTATTATTAAAATAAAAATTATTCAATTTTATTCATAAAAGTATGCAATCGTTTCATCAATGTTTTGTTATGACGTTATCACGTTAAACTATCGGCCGTAAACCGACTTTACAGACGACCAATTTTTTTTTTTTAAGTTCTCGTAACGAAACACCGTGACCAGAGAGAACGTGAAGATGGCTGTGTTCGTCGTCCGAGCGCGCGCAGGATTGCGTGTCCCGGCCCGCGCAGAAATGCGATTCCCGTGTCGGGAAGTGTTCCCCGCGAGATTACATCCGACAACGAAGTCCGTGTTTGCCCGCGGGTTTATATGAGAGGGAGTAGGGGGGAGGGGGTGTGCTAGGAAGCCGGCGGGTACGCGCCAGACGCATGCGCCCTAGCGACGTCGAAGAGAACAAGAGAAGAGTGGGGGGCGTGCTAGAGTCCTGGGAGGGGTGTCGGAGGGTAGGAAATGAGAAGACCGCTGCTGCAGGCGGTCGCCGAAACAACTTTGGAATCCGAAATGATTTGCTGGCTCTTGAGCACGGGGCCTAGCATTTCACCCTCTAACCCCTTTTCCCCCAAACCCCACCTCCTTCAACCCCTCGTACAACCATCCCCTAAAGAGCGCAGTCACACGCGTCGTAAATAACTAGAGAGTTGCTGTTGTTGTTGCAACGATATCGCCTCACTCGGAGCTCCCAAAGCAATTTACTTTTCTGCGTATCATACACGCCCTTTCTTTCTCTCTCTCTCTCTCTCTCTCTCTCTCCTCTCCAGACCCGTTTTTATATTTCGGAATAAGGGAAGTTTATAGGCCACATGTTGAATTACCAAAAGGGCTAGTTAAGCCCTTGAACATAACCGGTCTAACATTTCTAAGCTCATACATAACACCTCTTTAACTTACAAGGTTAGGTAGGGTAAATCGGTGGTAGGGAAACTCAAAGGTATTTTTTTTGAATAGTGACACTTTTATATTACTTGAAAATTTATATATACCTATATATTTCAGTATTGTAGAAATGTATGCCCTAATGTTTTGTATATGCGATGTGATTGTTGTCTTTTACGAACTTTACTCATTGTAACTTTACTCTTTTTGTTTGGTATTCTTCTTTCTTTATAAGATTCTCTGTGCTCTGAGTTTCCATCTCGAGCCTCTTCTCTAATTCTTTCTCGTTGTTCATCTGTTAAGTTTTATCTCAATGTATTCAAGTAGATGTATTTGGTTCGTTCTGGGACAGGGGAGGGGGGAGGGGGATTCGGGGATTATGTCACTTCCTTCGACCATGCACGCACGAAAAAGTATCCCGTTACGTTCATCACCCATGTTGGATTACGTCACTTCCGCCGGCCATACACGCACGAAAAAGTGTCCCGTTATGTTCATCAGCCATGCACGCACGAAAAAGTGTCCCGTTACGTTCATCAGCCATGCACGCACGAAAAAGTATCCCGTTACGTTCATCACCCATGTTGGATTACGTCACTTCCGCCGGCCATACACGCACGAAAAAGTGTCCCGTTATGTTCATCAGCCATGTACGCACGAAAAAATGTCCCGTTACGTAACGAACGAACGGAGGAGGACGGACAGACCAGCTCGCCAGGACGTCTCGCTCTGAAAAGTATTAGGCGGTAATAAACAGCCAGGAGGTAACGAATATAAGCCTACTTCTACACGTGTTATGAACGCCGGATACATACGGCCAGGCAACCATGTGTTTTGGCGCGCTCTACTTCCACGACGCGCAACGGCACCGGCAAGTTTTTATTACTACCTCCTCTCAAGTTCTGATCTCCTAATACTTCACAGCAGAGAAGCGCTGTTGGTCGGAGCCTGTAGGTACTTCCTTCGCACACCTAACCTAACCTAACCTAACCTAACCTAAACTAACCTCACCTAACCTAATCCATATGCTAATCTATGCTAACCTAACCTAACCTAACCTAACCTAACCTAAACTAAACTAAACTAAACTAACCTCACCTAACCTAATCCATATGCTAATCTATGCTAACCTAGCCTAACCTAACCTAACCTAACCTAACCTAACCTAAACTAACCTAACCTAACCTAATCCATATGCTAATCTATGCTATGCTAACCTAACCTAACCTAACCTAACCTAAACTAAACTAAAATAAACTAAACTAAACTAAACCTAAACTAACCTAACCTAACCTAACCTAACCTAACCTAATCCATATGCTAATCTATGCTAACCTAACCTAACCTAACCTAATCCATATGCTAATCTATGCTAACCTAACCTAACCTAAACTAAACTAAACTAACCTAACCTAATCCATATGCTAATCTATGCTAACCTAACCTAACCTAAACTAAACTAAACTAAACTAAACTAAACTAAACCTAACCTAACCTAACCTAACCTAACCTAACCTAACCTACCCAAACCTAACCTAACCTAACCTAACCTAACCTAATCCATATGCTAATCTATGCTAACCTAACCTAACCTAACCTAACCTAATCCATATGCTAATCTATGCTAACCTAACCTAACCTAACCTAATCCATATGCTAATCTATGCTAACCTAACCTAATCCATGCCAATCTATGCTAATCCATGTCAATCTATGCCAATCCGTATGCCAATCTATGCTAATTCGTATACCAATCTATGCTAACCTGTATGCCAATCTATGCTAATCCGTATGCCAATCTATGCTAATTTATATGTTAATCCATGCTAATCCATTTGCCATTTTGTATTTCTAGTAATTTCCACCAACTTCGAATCGTGACGTCACCGTTGCACTTTTCGTCACGGCCGCCATCTTGGATTCGAATTTTTTTTTCGAACTTCAACTTTTCGAAATTTGATGTAAACATCAGCCGCCATCTTTTTCCTTCCTTAATACATACCTAAGACGTCACATTTGAAATTAAAATTATTATACAGCCACCATCTTTAATTCCAGCACAGACTACCAGATGGCGCTAAATTCAAAAATTAGTTGCCATAGGCGAAGCCATCTTGGTCCTCAAGTTGGTTGGTAGATGTCGCTAGTATCGCGCGCCAAATTCAAAAATTAGTTGCCAGAGGCGCCGCCATCTTTAATTCTTAAAGTTACTGCCGGAGCGCGCCACCGTCGCCATCTTTAATTCTTAAATTTACTGCCGGATGTCGCCAAGTCGGTAGCCTGTATTCACCAAGTTCTCTGTTGCCGCCATCTTTAATTCATAAAGTCGCTACCAGATGGCGCCACTGTCGGCCATCTTTAGTTCAAGGCATTGTCGCCGGATGATGACAAGTTTGAATTTAAAAAACCTACAAGTGTTATGCAATGTGTAACCAGTCGAGACAAGTCGAGATAAGTTTTGAACATGAAGCCATATTCTAAACTACGTTTAATATATATATGTATGCATTTATATGTTTAGGTTTGATAGAGTAATGCAAGGGAATGGCTTTTCATTTATATTTGCGACAAACAAACCATCCATCCGATTACATTATTCCAAGTAACCATATTGGATGATGACATCACCGTTGCAATTTCCGTTACGGCCGACATCTTTAAATATATTATCCGAGTTAAATGAAAAAAAATTTTTAAATTTATAAAAAAAAAAAACTTTTACGACACTGAGCTCGGAGTCCTCGGTTCGAATCTGGTGAGGGCAAAAAAAATGGCGACCGATCCTTCCCTCGTGGTGGCTGCAGGCAGACTGACTCCCACCACTTTTTTTTCAAAGTATATATAATGTCATCTAGTATGATGCCATGTCCGCCATCTTGTCTTCGATGCTGGAAGCCATCATCATTGTATCGTCAGCGAGAGTACGCTGGCGCCATGTTAGTTTAGTTCTTATCCACTAGAGTGCAGTAATCATTTATTACTGTGACACCAGACATCTTGAAATTTGGCCGCCATCTAGAAAAACCGTAATTATTTAGTTAGAAATTCAGGAAAAAATCCAAAATTCATCAAAATAATCACTCATTAACTTACATATTGATTCGATCCGCTCCAGTCCTTGGTTCGATACTATATCGATGCAATAAAGTTTAATTTTATGAAAAAAAAAAATAATAATTTCAAGAAACCATGTTCAACATTCTTAAAGAGAAATAAATCCTCTACTACCATCATCCTATCAGACATCAAGACCAACATCTTTGGAATATTCGTAATAATTAACCTAGAAATTCAGGAAAAAGTTAAAAATTCATTAAATAAATTTGCAAACAATATACTGATTAATTAGGTCGACTAAGGTCCTTGGCACGATCCTGGACGAAGCTAAAATATAATTTAATTTAAATACCAGAAAAGTGTAAGGTTCGAGAAATAAAACACCACAAAGTCTTTTACAAACATAATATTTATTACACAATTTCTATCCTACTACAGGATTTCTTGCGAAAGCCAGCAATCTTATAAACATTTAGCCCTGCATAGACGTGCAACGACTACTTCTTAGCTCCAACAGCTCCAAATGCTCCAACAGCTCCAACAGCTCCAAATGATCCAACTGCCTTTTCTTTCAACAGCTCCAATGATATTGGGCTACAATGGTACGAGTCTAAGAGACTACGATGCTACAAGGCTACGAGTTTAAAAGGATCTAGCTGGTTCCGAGTTAAACATGACTGTGAGACTGCATGACTAAAAGACCGCATTGCTACGAAACTACATGTCTATGAAGCTACATGGATACAAGTCTACTCGGCTCCAACACGCAATCTACACACAGTACACACAGGAAACTGAACGTACACACAGTACACACAGGAAACGGAACGTACACACAGTACACACAGGAAACGGAACGTACACACAGTACACACAGGAAACGGAACGTACACACAGTACACACAGGAAACGGAACGTACACACAGTACACACAGGAAACGGAACGTACACAAAGTACACACAGGAAACAAAACGTACACACAGTACACTCAGGAAACGGAACGTACACAAAGTACACACAGGAAACAGAACGTACACACAGTACACACAGGAAACTGAACGTACACACAGTACAAACAGGAAACGGAACGTACACACAGTACACACAGGAAATGGAACGTATACACAGTACACACAGGAAACGGAACGTACACACAGTACACACAGGAAAAGGGACGTACACACAGTACACACAGGAATCGGAACGTACACACAGTACACATAGGAAACGGAACGTACACACAGTACACACAGGAAACGGAACGTACACAAAGTACACACAGGAAACAAAACGTACACACAGTACACACAGGAAACGGAACGTACACAAAGTACACACAGGAAACAGAACGTACACACAGTACACACAGGAAACTGAACGTACACACAGTACAAACAGGAAACGGAACGTACACACAGTACACACAGGAAATGGAACGTATACACAGTACACACAGGAAACGGAACGTACACGCAGTACACACAGGAAACGGAACGTACACACAGTACACACAGGAATCGGAACGTACACACAGTACACATAGGAAACGGAACGTACACACAGTACACACAGGAAACGGAATGATCATACATACAGTAGCGGAAACACACAGGCTTAGTTGGAAATCGGAATACAAGAAATAAAAATATTAAATTTTTACTTTCAATATTTAATTACTTCTCAACATTACCCAAATACAAGTAAAAGAAGCCATTATTGTATGTAGCCAGCTCTCCTCAGTTCTTTGATTATGAAGGATATTTCTTTGATGCACGAATAGTTTCCTGCACAAAGCGAGCCATGTAGAAGTCTTAGCCGGTCAACCAATATGTTTGGATCTATCCATGACGTGTAATCAATCTCTTCTACCACCATCTTACTTGCTTGTTTATTATAAATTCTTTTATAATCACAATCGTCCCAGTGATCATAATAAGCATTATCAGATTTATTTATTATAACACGACGTTTCCATCGTTTCGGTCTCAGGACATCGCCACATTCTTCGATCTTGTCAGCTCTAGGTGCTTCATCACAGTCTATGCCTTTGTCAACAGCATCAGAGTCACTGTAACAATCACTGTAGAAGACATCCTCTTCACCCAGATTACCGTATGAATTCGCTATCGATGATGTCGAAGTGTCTTCATCGTCTTCATGCTTCCTTTCTAGGAGTCCATCATTTTTACAAAGAATGGAGGATCTACTGAATATAGGCTTGAATGTATTCTCACTTTTCACGGTGTTGATACTTACATTAGTTTCAGTCTTCCCGAAGCCATTAGCATCCTTCAATTTATGTTCTTCCTCACGATCGGGTGAGCTAATACCATCACGCTCAGGACAAGGAAAATTATTGTCGTAATGCAGATCACTCTTCTTTAGTCTAGTGGATTCATCGGTGTCCTCTATGCCGTAAGTAGTCTTGACTTTACATGTTCTACCATGTCTTTTTAAGCTGTCAATTCGTGTTAACAACCTGCTACAACGATTACAGCTTAACATGTTGCGTAGTGGGTTTCTAGCACAATCATTCTTCTCATGACGTCTAGCATTCCTTCTCATGACAAAATCCTTGCCACAGTATCTACAGTGGCTTCCTTCCGATTCAGCTGCAGATAACAAAACATGATCCATGGTAGCTTCTGTGACTAATGTTAGATACAAACTGTCAGTTTTCTCCAATTGGAACCATTTCTTAAATAGAATTTTTTAAATATTTCATCAGCGAGAGTTAAGTTATCTAATGCAAAGCAAATTGATGCAAGTAGTTCTGGCTGTCATCAAAAGATGTCGCCACGTGTTGCTTGCAGGTAAATAATATCTATTTCATTAATGCGGGATGCGGAATGCTCACTATCGATCGCAAAGGAAGGTTAGTTTCGCTAGACTCCAAGGAGAAGGAAGTTCGACCTTCCTGTTAGTGCTTCTTAGATTTCTCATAGATTATTATTATTCGACTGAGAAATGATTTTTTTAAATATCCACCTGATAAAAATATTACAAGTGATGATTCAGTGGCAGAAGTTCACTAATTAAATGCAACCTTGAATAAAAATTACATGCCTCATTAAGTAAAAAAATCCTTCATGCAGAGATCAATTCCTCATCAGTAACCAGAAGCACTCGGAGAAAACCATCAGATGTCTAGTCAGGAATAATCAAAAGCACCCCGAGAAAACCATCAAAATATTGTCAAGTATAATCAGGAGCACACGGAGAAAACCACAATAATATTGTCAAGAATAATCGGAAGCACACGGAGAAAACTATCAAAATATTGACAATAATAATCAGGAGCACACTAAGAAAACCACCATAATATTGACAAGAACGAACAGGAGCACCCGGAGAAAACTACCATAATATTGACAAGAATAATAAGGAGCACACGGAGAAATCCACCATAATATTGTCAAGAATAAACGGGAGCACACTGAGAAAACCACCATAATATTGACAAGGATAATCGGAAGCACACGGAGAAAACCGCCACAAGTTTTGTTTGATATCATAAAATTACAACAAAAAAATATTAAAAAATTAAAAATATAAACGAATAAAATTCAAAATCTGATTCTGCTAGCTTGTGAACTTCTCTTTGATGTGCAAAGTTAGAGTTCTAGTACAAGCCAGAATCAGATTTTGAATTTTATTCGTTTATATTTTTAATTTTTTAATATTTTTTTGTTGTAATTTTATGATATCAAACAAAACTTGTGGCGGTTTTCTCCGTGTGCTTCCGATTATCCTTGTCAATATTATGGTGGTTTTCTCAGTGTGCTCCCGTTTATTCTTGACAATATTATGGTGGATTTCTCCGTGTGCTCCTTATTATTCTTGTCAATATTATGGTAGTTTTCTCCGGGTGCTCCTGTTCGTTCTTGTCAATATTATGGTGGTTTTCTTAGTGTGCTCCTGATTATTATTGTCAATATTTTGATAGTTTTCTCCGTGTGCTTCCGATTATTCTTGACAATATTATTGTGGTTTTCTCCGTGTGCTCCTGATTATACTTGACAATATTTTGATGGTTTTCTCGGGGTGCTTTTGATTATTCCTGACTAGACATCTGATGGTTTTCTCCGAGTGCTTCTGGTTACTGATGAGGAATTGATCTCTGCATGAAGGATTTTTTTACTTAATGAGGCATGTAATTTTTATTCAAGGTTGCATTTAATTAGTGAACTTCTGCCACTGAATCATCACTTGTAATATTTTTATCAGGTGGATATTTAAAAAAATCATTTCTCAGTCGAATAATAATAATCTATGAGAAATCTAAGAAGCACTAACAGGAAGGTCGAACTTCCTTCTCCTTGGAGTCTAGCGAAACTAACCTTCCTTTGCGATCGATAGTGAGCATTCCGCATCCCGCATTAATGAAATAGATATTATTTACCTGCAAGCAACACGTGGCGACATCTTTTGATGACAGCCAGAACTACTTGCATCAATTTGCTTTGCATTAGATAACTTAACTCTCGCTGATGAAATATTTAAAAAATTCTATTTAAGAAATGGTTCCAATTGGAGAAAACTGACAGTTTGTATCTAACATTAGTCACAGAAGCTACCATGGATCATGTTTTGTTATCTGCAGCTGAATCGGAAGGAAGCCACTGTAGATACTGTGGCAAGGATTTTGTCATGAGAAGGAATGCTAGACGTCATGAGAAGAATGATTGTGCTAGAAACCCACTACGCAACATGTTAAGCTGTAATCGTTGTAGCAGGTTGTTAACACGAATTGACAGCTTAAAAAGACATGGTAGAACATGTAAAGTCAAGACTACTTACGGCATAGAGGACACCGATGAATCCACTAGACTAAAGAAGAGTGATCTGCATTACGACAATAATTTTCCTTGTCCTGAGCGTGATGGTATTAGCTCACCCGATCGTGAGGAAGAACATAAATTGAAGGATGCTAATGGCTTCGGGAAGACTGAAACTAATGTAAGTATCAACACCGTGAAAAGTGAGAATACATTCAAGCCTATATTCAGTAGATCCTCCATTCTTTGTAAAAATGATGGACTCCTAGAAAGGAACCATGAAGACGATGAAGACACTTCGACATCATCGATAGCGAATTCATACGGTAATCTGGGTGAAGAGGATGTCTTCTACAGTGATTGTTACAGTGACTCTGATGCTGTTGACAAAGGCATAGACTGTGATGAAGCACCTAGAGCTGACAAGATCGAAGAATGTGGCGATGACCTGAGACCGAAACGATGGAAACGTCGTGTTATAATAAATAAATCTGATAATGCTTATTATGATCACTGGGACGATTGTGATTATAAAAGAATTTATAATAAACAAGCAAGTAAGATGGTGGTAGAAGAGATTGATTACACGTCATGGATAGATCCAAACATATTGGTTGACCGGCTAAGACTTCTACATGGCTCGCTTTGTGCAGGAAACTATTCGTGCATCAAAGAAATATCCTTCATAATCAAAGAACTGAGGAGAGCTGGCTACATACAATAATGGCTTCTTTTACTTGTATTTGGGTAATGTTGAGAAGTAATTAAATATTGAAAGTAAAAATTTAATATTTTTATTTCTTGTATTCCGATTTCCAACTAAGCCTGTGTGTTTCCGCTACTGTATGTATGATCATTCCGTTTCCTGTGTGTACTGTGTGTACGTTCCGTTTCCTATGTGTACTGTGTGTACGTTCCGATTCCTGTGTGTACTGTGTGTACGTTCCGTTTCCTGTGTGTACTGTGTGTACGTTCCGTTTCCTGTGTGTACTGTGTATACGTTCCATTTCCTGTGTGTACTGTGTGTACGTTCCGTTTCCTGTTTGTACTGTGTGTACGTTCAGTTTCCTGTGTGTACTGTGTGTACGTTCTGTTTCCTGTGTGTACTTTGTGTACGTTCCGTTTCCTGTGTGTACTGTGTGTACGTTTTGTTTCCTGTGTGTACTTTGTGTACGTTCCGTGTACTGTGTGTACGTTCCGTTTCCTATGTGTACTGTGTGTACGTTCCGATTCCTGTGTGTACTGTGTGTACGTCCCTTTTCCTGTGTGTACTGTGTGTACGTTCCGTTTCCTGTGTGTACTGTGTATACGTTCCATTTCCTGTGTGTACTGTGTGTACGTTCCGTTTCCTGTTTGTACTGTGTGTACGTTCAGTTTCCTGTGTGTACTGTGTGTACGTTCTGTTTCCTGTGTGTACTTTGTGTACGTTCCGTTTCCTGAGTGTACTGTGTGTACGTTTTGTTTCCTGTGTGTACTTTGTGTACGTTCCGTTTCCTGTGTGTACTGTGTGTACGTTCCGTTTCCTGTGTGTACTGTGTGTACGTTCAGTTTCCTGTGTGTACTGTGTGTACGTTCCGTTTCCTGTGTGTACTGTGTGTACGTTCAGTTTCCTGTGTGTACTGTGTGTAGATTGCGTGTTGGAGCCGAGTAGACTTGTATCCATGTAGCTTCATAGACATGTAGTTTCGTAGCAATGCGGTCTTTTAGTCATGCAGTCTCACAGTCATGTTTAACTCGGAACCAGCTAGATCCTTTTAAACTCGTAGCCTTGTAGCATCGTAGTCTCTTAGACTCGTACCATTGTAGCCCAATATCATTGGAGCTGTTGAAAGAAAAGGCAGTTGGATCATTTGGAGCTGTTGGAGCTGTTGGAGCATTTGGAGCTGTTGGAGCTAAGAAGTAGTCGTTGCACGTCTATGCAGGGCTAAATGTTTATAAGATTGCTGGCTTTCGCAAGAAATCCTGTAGTAGGATAGAAATTGTGTAATAAATATTATGTTTGTAAAAGACTTTGTGGTGTTTTATTTCTCGAACCTTACACTTTTCTGGTATTTAAATTAAATTATATTTTAGCTTCGTCCAGGATCGTGCCAAGGACCTTAGTCGACCTAATTAATCAGTATATTGTTTGCAAATTTATTTAATGAATTTTTAACTTTTTCCTGAATTTCTAGGTTAATTATTACGAATATTCCAAAGATGTTGGTCTTGATGTCTGATAGGATGATGGTAGTAGAGGATTTATTTCTCTTTAAGAATGTTGAACATGGTTTCTTGAAATTATTATTATTTTTTTCATAAAATTAAACTTTATTGCATCGATATAGTATCGAACCAAGGACTGGAGCGGATCGAATCAATATGTAAGTTAATGAGTGATTATTTTGATGAATTTTGGATTTTTTCCTGAATTCCTAACTAAATAATTACGGTTTTTCTAGATGGCGGCCAAATTTCAAGATGTCTGGTGTCACAGTAATAAATGATTACTGCACTCTAGTGGATAAGAACTAAACTAACATGGCGCCAGCGTACTCTCGCTGACGATACAATGATGATGGCTTCCAGCATCGAAGACAAGATGGCGGACATGGCATCATACTAGATGACATTATATATACTTTGAAAAAAAAGTGGTGGGAGTCAGTCTGCCTGCAGCCACCACGAGGGAAGGATCGGTCGCCATTTTTTTTGCCCTCACCAGATTCGAACCGAGGACTCCGAGCTCAGTGTCGTAAAAGTTTTTTTTTTTTATAAATTTAAAAAATTTTTTTCATTAATCTCGGATAATATATTTAAAGATGTCGGCCGTAACGGAAATTGCAACGGTGATGTCATCATCCAATATGGTTACTTGGAATAATGTAATCGGATGGATGGTTTGTTTGTCGCAAATATAAATGAAAAGCCATTCCCTTGCATTACTCTATCAAACCTAAACATATAAATGCATACATATATATATTAAACGTAGTTTAGAATATGGCTTCATGTTCCAAACTTATCTCGACTTGTCTCGACTGGTTACACATTGCATAACACTTGTAGGTTTTTTAAATTCAAACTTGTCATCATCCGGCGACAATGCCTTGAACTAAAGATGGCCGACAGTGGCGCCATCTGGTAGCGACTTTATGAATTAAAGATGGCGGCAACAGAGAACTTGGTGAATACAGGCTACCGACTTGGCGACATCCGGCAGTAAATTTAAGAATTAAAGATGGCGACGGTGGCGCGCTCCGGCAGTAACTTTAAGAATTAAAGATGGCGGCGCCTCTGGCAACTAATTTTTGAATTTGGCGCGCGATACTAGCGACATCTACCGACCAACTTGAGGACCAAGATGGCTTCGCCTATGGCAACTAATTTTTGAATTTAGCGCCATCTGGTAGTCTGTGCTGGAATTAAAGATGGTGGCTGTATAATAATTTTAATTTCAAATGTGACGTCTTAGGTATGTATTAAGGAAGGCAAAAGATGGCGGCTGATGTTTACATCAAATTTCGAAAAGTTGAAGTTCGAAAAAAAATTCGAATCCAAGATGGCGGCCGTGACGAAAAGTGCAACGGTGACGTCACGATTCGAAGTTGGTGGAAATTACTAGAAATACAAAATGGCAAATGGATTAGCATGGATTAACATATAAATTAGCATAGATTGGCATACGGATTAGCATAGATTGGCATACAGGTTAGCATAGATTGGTATACGAATTAGCATAGATTGGCATACGGATTGGCATAGATTGACATGGATTAGCATAGATTGGCATGGATTAGGTTAGGTTAGCATAGATTAGCATATGGATTAGGTTAGGTTAGGTTAGGTTAGGTTAGCATAGATTAGCATATGGATTAGGTTAGGTTAGGTTAGGTTAGGTTAGCATAGATTAGCATATGGATTAGGTTAGGTTAGGTTAGGTTAGGTTAGCATAGATTAGCATATGGATTAGGTTAGGTTAGGTTAGGTTAGGTTAGGTTTGGGTAGGTTAGGTTAGGTTAGGTTAGGTTAGGTTTAGTTTAGTTTAGTTTAGTTTAGTTTAGGTTAGGTTAGGTTAGCATAGATTAGCATATGGATTAGGTTAGGTTAGTTTAGTTTAGTTTAGTTTAGTTTAGGTTAGGTTAGCATAGATTAGCATATGGATTAGGTTAGGTTAGGTTAGGTTAGCATAGATTAGCATATGGATTAGGTTAGGTTAGGTTAGGTTAGGTTAGGTTAGGTTAGGTTTAGTTTAGTTTAGTTTATTTTAGTTTAGTTTAGGTTAGGTTAGGTTAGGTTAGGTTAGCATAGCATAGATTAGCATATGGATTAGGTTAGGTTAGGTTAGTTTAGGTTAGGTTAGGTTAGGTTAGGTTAGGTTAGGCTAGGTTAGCATAGATTAGCATATGGATTAGGTTAGGTGAGGTTAGTTTAGTTTAGTTTAGTTTAGGTTAGGTTAGGTTAGGTTAGGTTAGCATAGATTAGCATATGGATTAGGTTAGGTGAGGTTAGTTTAGGTTAGGTTAGGTTAGGTTAGGTTAGGTGTGCGAAGGAAGTACCTACAGGCTCCGACCAACAGCGCTTCTCTGCTGTGAAGTATTAGGAGATCAGAACTTGAGAGGAGGTAGTAATAAAAACTTGCCGGTGCCGTTGCGCGTCGTGGAAGTAGAGCACGCCAAAACACATGGTTGCCTGGCCGTATGTATCCGGCGTTCATAACACGTGTAGAAGTAGGCTTATATTCGTTACCTCCTGGCTGTTTATTACCGCCTAATACTTTTCAGAGCGAGACGTCCTGGCGAGCTGGTCTGTCCGTCCTCCTCTGTTCGTTCGTTACGTAACGGGACATTTTTTCGTGCGTACATGGCTGATGAACATAACGGGACACTTTTTCGTGCGTGTATGGCCGGCGGAAGTGACGTAATCCAACATGGGTGATGAACGTAACGGGATACTTTTTCGTGCGTGCATGGCTGATGAACGTAACGGGACACTTTTTCGTGCGTGCATGGCTGATGAACATAACGGGACACTTTTTCGTGCGTGTATGGCCGGCGGAAGTGACGTAATCCAACATGGGTGATGAACGTAACGGGATACTTTTTCGTGCGTGCATGGTCGAAGGAAGTGACATAATCCCCGAATCCCCCTCCCCCCTCCCCTGTCCCAGAACGAACCAAATACATCTACTTATTCATTCTCCTCCTATGTAAAGCTAAACGTACTTCTCTCTATCATCTGTTTAATTCCTTCGATCTTTCCCCGTTTCTTCTTTTTCAATTCATCACTGGCAAAATTTACTCCTCTTTTACGTAGCGAAATTTTACTAAATGCTCTGGATCCTTTTGATACAGAAATCTTTTTCGATGGTCAAGAACAATCTTAAAAAATATAAATATCATTCTGAAATAATATTTCAGAGCATCTATAGTTTGAATATTATTTTACTTAATCAAATTTTAATTCAAAAAACTGTTAACATCGTTAATGAATTTACTTCCTTATATTACATTTTAAAATGATCACAAAAATTTGCCATACTCAAATTGACTATTATTTTACATACTCAAATTTTAATTAAAAAACTGTTAACTTCGTTAAGAAATGTACTTACGTATATTACATTTGAAAATGTTCACTAAAATGTATTTTACTTACTATCACTAACTTATTTTGATTAGCTGTGATATAGTCTAAAAAAAAAATACTTAAGGAAACGTCTTACTATAGCATTTATATACTATTCTAAACTGGAACGTATTCTTAAATATTTTTAAACATTCTACAACTTTCTAGAACATTTTATATAATTTCAGAACATCTACAATATTCTCAAAATGAATGTTATTAACTTGAAATACTATAACTATCGTAATACTTGAATATGAGGGCTTTTTAATACTGAAAAAAATCCGAAAACATTGTTTTCACACACTACACACGTCCCTTAATCTACCCTAAATATATGGTTTCTTAGTTTCTACTGGTTCGTGAAAAATAACATTTTAAATCTTACATTACAATAGGTACCTGTGTTTTCTCACTGCCGCCGCCAATCATTGTTACCCGTGATCGTGTCTCTTTGTTTAGCACAACTGTGGCCAACTATGGAGAATTAAAAATACGCTAATTTTTACGTTTCATATATTGAAGTTTATCTCTGGATTCTGAATGCTTAAACCTGATGGCACGATCCTGATGGCTTGATCATGTGTTACATGATGCTTGCTGTTTTAGTTCAGTACGTCGAAAGATCTTGATGTCATGATCCTGATGGCTTGATCCTGTGGTACATGATGCTTGCTGTTTGAATTCAGTACGTCGGAAATTCCTGTACTCAAAAATAATATTGCCATATAATAATGAATTATGATCGTATGTCGAATAAAAAGGATCCAGCTGAATTTCTTTTTTTTTCTTTGGATAAATGATTTATTACTATTAATACTAACTTTTGTCCGTTTCACTGCCTTTAAAACAGATTTCTAACATTTGTAAATTTCCCTAAAAAATAATAATAAGATATTTGAGTTATTCATACTCAGTTTCTTGTATACAGCTTTATTTGCTATGAAGAAATGATTTTTTTTAAGATAATACAAATTTACCCCCTTTTCACCCTCTTTAGTTTGAAATCTGTTAAAATAAAATAAAAACTATTCTTAACTTTTATATGATTCTTATTTTTTTCTTAATTTTTCCCTATTGGAAATTGCAAGAAGGAGATGCCTATCCCCCCTTAATAATCATATCTGTGGAAATATTTATAAAACGAACATAAAATAAGTTAGATTTAAAATTGGTTTCAAAAAGGCTTTAGTGTGATTTTAGTGGTTCAGCCCAACGCCAGAAACACTTCTGCACTCTACAAGTCCTGAAGGATATCACAACATTCACTGTTTTCAATGAACACCGGCTTTAAGTGGTCCCTTAGAATAAGAGAATCTTGCGGTGCCTGTAAAAGAATTTTAAAAGCCTTGAATTCCCGAGTAAATAATGTGGCGTTTCTGCCTCGCAAATAATAGGATTGTCAAGGTAATAAAAGAAACAGCAAAGAGATGGACAAAGAGAAAAAAAAGAGAAAGAGAAAATAGAAAAGGTGGCGAGGAAGAAGAAACACGAACTTCCATATGCAAAAAATCTTTCCCCGAGCTCAGAAAATCGCATTAGTCACGTAGATTTATTTTTAAACTCAGCTTTCTTAGGAAGAGTTCCTGCGACATAAATACGAAGAAAAACTCACTACCAGCTCTTCTTTAAACCTTCTCATGAAAGAACTCACACTTATCTTGGGTGGCGTTAAATAATACGCTATACACAACTATTTATAAAACAAAGTCTTGAACTATCACATACAATTTACTTATGTATTTAATATTTTGAAGATTTATTCACATTTTTTGCTTCAAAAAGTATTTAAATCTTTATTTGGGTAAAATACATATGATAAATTTTATTTGTTATTTAAGAAATACTAATAATAACTCGCATAAAAAAAGGTTAACTCCTATGAATATTATACGAACGTTTAAACACTGAAAAAATGTGATATACTGTGATATGTTATTAAATTATTTTTAGAAAAAGTACACGGAGGTAATTCAAATGAGAAGAGATTTTTTCGAAAGCATGTAGAATGAAAGGCTATAGTAGCCTACTTCAGTTAGCTAACAACCCTAAAACATATACCATTAACTGAAAACAGTAAAGACAGTTATATATTTTATTATGAGTCTATGTGTGTTGATTTTTCTAACAAGCCATTGCAGCTGTTTTCCGAAGATCTTCTCAGTAATTTGACGAAGACCATCAAACCAAGAATTGTAGCGAGGTGACGCAGACTTCAGAGGAACCAGATTTCTGAATTCGGGTCCTGGCCACCCAATCTCTGCTCGAAATCGTTTCCCCGAATTAAATCCACGCCAACATCCCCTGTTCCGTTTAGTTGAGTGTTATGTCTTTAATGACCTCGCTGATAAAAAAAAATAATCGATCATTGTGAATTCCAATGCAATCGGAAGTGTTTGAGAAATCAGGCAACCAACCGTGTGTCACATGGACACTCAGCAAAAAGTCAAAAGTCTGTTTTCATCCTTGCCCGAAAGACGGGTGGGCGATGTCTCGTGCTCTATTGTGAGGAGGGGAAGTGTGTGAGACATTCCATGCTCCTCGGGAGAATGTGGTGGTAGTGCAGACGACACCCCGACTGCGGTGCTGTTGCCGTTGGGAAGCTGACTGCTCCCACTGCCGGTGTCGGCGAGACAACCTGGAGGTAGTTATCGGGGCTGCGAGGTGCCAGAGGAGAACATATCTGGCCGTCGGGTCGTCTGCAGCCTGTAAGTCCCTCCTCGTGTTTCCTCGTGGTTTGGTTTCGGTTATCAAAAAAAATCCTGTTCATTCACTGAGTAAAGTGAGTACAGAGGCAACGAGGCCAAATAATATATACAATAATGATAATACACGCAAACCTTGTAACACAAGAGTCGCAATTCCAAACGTAAAAGTCTCCTCCTGCGAAATTGGTTACGAATAAACACAAAAGGATAAAATGATATACATGAAATAAATACACTGTAAAACATACAGAACAACATGGGGAAAATTGGAGGGAAAAAACCCAACAAAGAACCGAATTTATATACAATGGATACATTAATACATAGCTAAAAGAAAGCGACATGTGGTGGGTCAGGTGTGCGTGGAGAGCCACTCAGATCGAGTGGTAGATATCGCGCACTCGACGGCAGGGTAAACCAACGGCGGCCCCAGACTCTGCGTGGCCCTGGGCCATATATTCTTATGGGACATTGACACAGCATGTCCGTAAAACAATGTCCCAGTTATAAATCTTAACAGTATCGACTGTGAGCGTTCTAGAGGTTTTGGTTAAAGGTCACGATTAAAGAGCAACCCAAACTATTTTAGATAAGCGCATCATGCACGAGCACTGCTTTGTTTTTTTCCCCACTTGCAGCGCCACCTGTGCAAAATGACGACTCCTGAGCGTACAGCATTTTGTGTTCTGCAATTTGCAAAAAAAAAATTGAATCTGTGATTTCAGTTCAGAATGCATTTCGTTTGTACGCGAGTGGTTGAACGTCGAAGTCCCTGACCGTTGGATTGGTCATAACGGTCGAGACGACAGAAAGCTCTTTTTTCGGTGGCCTCCACGTTCACCTCACATAACGCCATTAGATTATTTTCCCCTTTGGGACTTTATTAAAGATCGTGTCTACTTTCCGCCACTACCTAATGATTTACCGAAGTTAAGACTGAAGAGGGTATTGTTTCCATTACTCCGGAATTGTTAGCAAAAGTGTGGAAATAATCGGACTTTATGTTGGATGTGTGCCGTATAACTATAGGTGCGCCTATTAAACATTTGTTAGGAAAACTATATTAGTTTACCCACAGTTTTATGTATGACTAGCTGCCTGACCCGGCTTCGGACGGCTATACTAATGTAAAAAAAATTAAGCCAAATCTCCCATTTTACAGTAATTGTTAGTAAAAAAATTCAGTGAAAATTTATTACAATGCTGTATAATGTACCGGAGAGAAAATGAATAGCACCGATGGTTTCCCGACTCGTGCACGCAACGTACAACTGATGTACCCGTACTTCGCTACGGCAGTATACAGGCAGATCACTCTTGCGCCGCTCATTATACATGCCCCTCCTTGTAGGTACGCCACTGCTGCGCGATGCCCGTTGCCATGGAGACGCAGAAGGCATGAACAATGCAAAATCCTGTTCTCATGCAGACAAAGTACCCATTGTTGCCTGGTTTTAAACACCCATGGGATCTAATTTTCGGAAAATGTCATCCTGCATAACATAGGGAACATTACTGTGAAGTTTCAAGCCTGTAAAATATATATATACTTGAAAAAAGGGCAATGAAAAAACAAATTAACCACAGAGAGAGAAAAAAAAACAATAGTTTGGGTTTGCGATTTAAAGTGATAAAAAGTATTTAAATACTAATTGAACTCTTATGAGGGTACTGATTGCTTCGTTGTTAATATCACGCGGGTGTTTTTTACTTGTATGGGAAAATTAAGAATGATAAGGCATCTAGTGCGTGGCAACAATGTTAATAGGCAATAGGAAATAAACTTCTAGCGCCTGCGGCATTGTCAACACATACTTCGTACGTGTACTGCATGTTGTAACTAACCCCCCCCCCCCCCCCCCAACGCATTTGATTCTAAATTGGACTTTTAGTAAGGATCCCTAATGATATTGATAATATAATATAGCCTATAGCCTTCCTCGATAAATGTACTATCCAACACTGAAAGAAGTTTTCAAATCGGACCAGTGGTTCCTGAGATTGGCGCGTTCAAACAAACAAACAAACAAAGAAACAAACTCTTCAGCTTTATAATATTAGTATAAATTTTTTGTAATGTGTCTAGATTAAACGGATATAATATACCATTGAAGCTGGGACATTATTTTATGAATAACCTGTATTTTGTAGATGGGGATAGCTGTTTTTGAAGGAAGGGAAGGAAAGGGGAGGGGGTTAGCTAGTATAAAATAGCCCCTAGACTCTCCCTTGGAAATTCTCAAAAATAATTTCTTTCAAACAACATTTTTAAGCATATCTGGAACTTCAATCTAAACAATGGTTTGGTTATAGTATATTTAAAAAATTGTGTGTGTGGGTGTATATATAATTTTTTTTTAATTCTTACGAACAATTTCTGGTAAAGTCGAGTCGTTATATGAGGCAATAAAATATTAAGTTCTCTTAATACAAAATTATGAATTGAAATAGGTGTTTATCAGCGCTTTAAAAGTTGCACGTGATAAATGTTTTATTTTTTCTTTCCCATTTATTACCAGATTTTTAACAGAACAGCAGAAAAACAGGGAAAGTAAATAAAAAAAAATGGGTGCGTGTTTTTATGTATGCGCTTTATATATTATGCTTACTTGAAGTAATAAAAAAACTTTTATTTAGGATGAAAATAATTAATAGAAATAAATTAATAAAAGGACTGAAAATAAATTATAAATACAAAAAAATATAAAAATAAAAATACAAATAAATATAAAAATCTTTATAAATATTCAAAAGTCAATATTAATACATATAAACACATATATAAAATAATTTATTTAATATATTAAAATAAACGAGAAACTAACCCGTGTGTAAGCGACCCCCGGCCACTAGATGTGACCAGTTTCGTGTGTATTCCTGTTACTTCAGAGTGTTAGCAATGGCCTTCGTGTGATGCAACATTTCTTTGTACGATAGCCCCTCCCGGAAAGTCTTCCTAGAGCCCTTACTTTGTTATTAGTTGGGCCTTATTAATTCAGTGTCGTGGTTTTTCAGGCCAAATTGTGTTTGCCTGCTGTATTGTTTCTCTGTTTGTTTTGTCAGCCCTTATCTCGTTTCACTACACCATGTTTAATATCAGTGTAACTGGACGTTTATGTGAATCTGCTTTATTGTCATTGAAATTGGAACTTGTATGACTGTGTGTGTTTGTGTGTGTAGGTGTGTGCTTTTGTGTGTGTGTATACACTGAAGTCTCTGAACTCAACGTCAAGCCAAGAACAGTTGATACTTATTATTAATCTAAATAATTTTTTTTAAAAAGAGTGTCTTAGTTTTTGTGCTATTAAGATTTTTTTTTAACTTTTAAAATTCCCACCCTGCACCATATAATGTGATACTGTGACTACAAATTTTTGTTACTCAACTATGATTAACCCTAGGACCGACAACAATTCAAAATAAAAGCACATATACTATAGGCCTACTTATGGGGAAAAAAATTTCTTTGCGCGACTAATGCCGCAAAAATTTTTAATCAGGTAACTTTGATTAATCATGCTGTAAAAAAAATTCTATGCTAGCTAAGTGAGTAATTTGGTTTACCGCCATTTTGTCTTCAACTAATAGCAAATGCCTCGTCTCTAGAGTCTAGACGCTCCTTGGAGAGGAAAAGACTGTACGAAGTAATTATCATAAAACTTAAGATTTCCTGTAAATTAACAACAAATTATTTAATGGAAGCTTGTAGACCTTCATTAATTAACTTTTAAAATTTAGTTATTACAAATAAAAAGTATTTGCCGGATATTTTTTTTAATAAATGGAACTGTGACCAAAAATTTTTGATTGGAAGAGTTACTGAAGGCACGCTAGGAATATTTCTATACTGCTCCAAACCTCGTTGCGGTACGGTTTTATAAATAATGCTTACATTATGCATCAAGTTGAGCTGCAAGAGCATCGAAGCATCTTCCACGTTGCAAGATCCACTCTTCGCACCTCCTTTCGTCACGGCTTTCGAACTCTATTAGCACAAGCAATTCAATTAGGCCCGTGCGCATCGGAGGGGTATTGGATGGGCTGCTCTCCCTCCGAAAGGGGGGGGGGGGGGGATTGCCGGAGGAGGGGTAAAGGGCAGCCTAGGGATACAAAATTATGGCCTGGAGTAAAGACCTCCGCTAAAATAGGTGTTCCAAGGCAAGACCTGTACAGTCTCCACTTCGGTGGAAAATAAAACGAGTACAGTGGAAAGTATGGCCCGGGAGTGAAATGCTAATCAGCGTAAATTTTGGGTCTATATAACCTGCCAATGACTTCTATTCCGTTTCTACGTTAAGGCATCGAAAGTCATCTTACTCCAGCCTATGATGCACAACAACTAAATGCTTGTCTTTTAAAGGAAAAGTGTCTCGTGGATTGTCAAAAATTGTGTGAATTATTAGAAACCATTATTTGAAAATTTTAATAGTGTATATTTGCAGAGTATATTTTTGTAGAATATCGAAACTAGTCAATGTCAATCAATGAAATGATTTAACTCTATGTATTTTTGTTTAATTAGTAAGTCAAAAAATAATTTTGCACATTTCCGACATTTATTTTAAAGGTAATTTTTTTTGCAACTGGTTTGCAAAGAATATTTGTGCAAGATGTACTAAAATATTCTACTTAATAAGCGAACTCCTATTAGGTTAAGAAATTTATGTATAATTACTGGGAGGCTCATGCGAATAAATTCGCTATCCCAATACCTAACCCTTCACGAAGAATTAATTTCTGTAGCGTGTCGTTTGAACCTTAACGTGAAGCTTACGTCTTGAAAATAGTACGGTTCATTTTAATTATATGAAATTCTGAAACTAGCGTCAGTAGTATGTATTGGTACCTTCGAGCGAAGGTGAGGTGCTTGAGGCACCGACCACCATCTTGGATTTGAAGTCAAGGCGGCCATTTTGGATGACCATGACTTTGAACTTAGACCTTTACCTTTGACCTTGACATGAACCCTAGCTGCTATCTTGGATTCCGCCGTCTTTTTTTCTAGAACATTCCGCCATATTGGTTGTGAGGCTTTAAACCACACCACAGGGTGGGCCTCAACTTAAATATTGGGTGTAGACCAGCAGTAATCTCACAAAACATCGACCAATCAAACGCGCTGTCTACACCCACGCAAACAAGCAGAGTAAAACAAACATTAGCGGAGAATATTATGAGAATAATTCGCGCAACGGTAGGTCCTACAGTGTGTACGAACAACTCACAATGACTTGTTCTTGGATTCCGAATGAGATACATTTATTTTCAAACAAAGCTTGACTTCATAAAAAGCAGTGGTTTTACACGCCTGATCTTACACGTCTGAATACAAAATAATTTACAACAATAACAAAAAAAAAAGATATAACAGTACGTTCAAAGATAGTCCAAGTCCGTGGGTTGCACTCGTACCAAGATTTTTTTACAGAAATGCAAAGTCTGAAAGGCCTTTGATTGTCTATTGCAAGTTTACTAGTTGGATGACATAGCGTAGGGATTTCTCCACAGCGTTTCGCAGTTGGAAAGGTGCGCAGGTTAAACGTAGTGACGTCACGAAGCGTGCACAGCAACCGGTGTTAAATGGGTTGAGCTCGTTATTAACGAAAAACGCTGAAGTGGAGAAATTAAATGATTTAAACAAAACTTCCAGTATTTAGCATTATGAGTTCTCTTAATTACGTTACTCCGCAAACGTTTAAGTCAATGTAGAAATATAACTCAATCATTTAAACGATCAAAGTTCGGGGACCGAATCTTTCAGAGGCGGCGCTCAATCAGCACCGACGAGTAAAGAAAAAGTTTATTCAAAAATCTCAGCGACTAGTAATATTGCATGGGAGTGCGTTAAAGACGAGTCGAGGGGTGGGCAGATGGCGACGACCTTACTTGAATGTCTCGTAGTTTGCAGTTGTCTAAAGGCCCCAGCTCAGGCCCCGTTGGGTGTGCTCGCAGCCGTCTGGGTCGCGTGCGCCTCGCACACGACTGCTTCAGCGACCACACTCGCTGTCCGGTAACTCGCTCCCGTGCTCCCGGGCATTCACTCCCGTCGCGGATCGTGCGCAAGTCTTAACTGCTGCGCGTCGGCCCACACACTCGTCTCGCTGTCAGTCATTCACGTCACAGCCGCCAGCAGCGCACTCGCGCTACGCGTCACACGACACTTGCTGCCAACTCTTCCAAAAAAGTACTGACCATTGCCAACTGTCACTTGTGCTCACTCAGGTACTGCAACCCAGCCAAAGTCTCTAACGCGTGGTACGAGAGAAATAAATATTTGCTCCACGTCTCTGTGCAAATTAATTATGTGCCCAAAATAATATAAATAACATAAATAAGAATAAATAAGAATATAAAAATTATAAGAATATAAATAACATTAATAAAAAAATAACAGTTAAACTCACGTGAGGCGGGGCACACGCCTCAGTCGGCAGCGGCCGCTAGCAGACGAAAACAAGATGGCCACCATGACGTCATACTGACTGATGTAATATCTGCCTTGGCATCAGTAGCGGTATGTCAGTCTGCCAGTGGTTTCCTTGGAGTAAGAATCTGTCGCCATTTTTAATCGATTGATCTCACTGGGTTTTAACACAGTATTTTTTATAAAATTTATTATTAATAATTATTTAAGTACGTCTTTTAAGATTTTTTACATTAAAATTTGATAATTATTATGGAATTTCATTAGAGTGAACGATTTTCAAAACGAAAGTTTTTTAATTAATTTATTGAATAAAATTTTTAATGAATTTAACAATTTCACATAAAATTTTTATGAATATTACAAAATTTTAAGATGGTGGCCATAAAAAAAATTGCAACATTAGAGAATGGGCCATTTGATTCCAAGATGGAGAAAAGTTTCAGAATTCAAAATGGTGGAAACCCTGTTCTAGAAATCAAGATGGCGGAATACAATATGGCCGTTGTGGTTGAGGTCAAAGGTTAAGGTCATCCAAGATGGCCGCCTTACGTCTTAATCCAAGATGGCGGCCGGCACCTCAGGCACCTCACCTTGGACCCTGCGTTCGGAGGAACCAATATATACTACTAGTATCTTGTGTATAACTTTGGTAATTACGATTCATGAAGTGTTGCTCTAACTAGTGTGATAAAGGCCCGCTACTTGCTATTCAGATGGTGTTCTCGCAACACGCTACAATAAGATAAGAATGCGTTTTTGGTGGCGGCGTTTTAAATATGCGCGCAACGCGTCATTAACTGCATTACTTAGTTTGAAAATTTTAATAAAATGTTAAACACCAGTGAAATTAAATTCCCAACGTCAAATACAACATCAGGCTGAAAAAAAAGATATTATTTTGGAACATTATCGTAGACTTCTCTACATATTTATATAAATATACATATGACACCTTAATACCTAAGTTCAATACATTAAGTTTCAAAGGCTAGTTAATTTGTAAAATAATAAAAAAAACATTGAATAAGAATCACAACAGCCAACAAACCTGCGCTGATATTTTTCATGAGCTTATAAACTTTTCACTTTCTCCACATAATCTCCAGCTGCACTTTTGATGACTATATAAATCACAGTCCCTTGGATAAATTGTTATGCTGCTTTGCAATCGTTTTTACTCCATATTTTTTTCAAAAAATTTTTATGGCCATAACATTTTTTTATTTCGATATAGAAAATTTGCCTATATTAAAGTGAAGGTCACACATTACAAAATTTACAATGCCTATAACACACTGTATTTTATAGTATTAATACAGTTGTATACATTAACTAAAAAATACCAGTCGTTAGTTACATTACAGGGGAAAAAATCTGCAACACCGAACCACCATATCACTTTAGGCATTTCATTTAATTTTATACATTGATTAAACGACTATTTGTTATGAAGATTCAACGTTAGGAAACAGTTTTTGTGTAATATCTGATAAAACTATAATGTCAATTTTGTTCCCCTTTTAAAAAATACAAGCACGGGGAAGAAAAAAATTCTAGTTAGGCTGTACTTTTGAGTAGAGTCGCCAGTGAGTTGTTTCTTGGATTTACATCTCGCTGAACGGGAATGTTGTGTAAGAAAAAATAAAATAATTTAACAAAATGTATGTTGCTTTATTTTTTTCACGTGAATTATATGAACGTCTTACTCTAATGAGTTATAATTAACAAAATTTAAGTAACAGTTGAAGACTGACTACAAATTTCCAAATAATAAAATATTTGTTATATAAAATTATTAATAAATAACAAATAATTATTAAACAATTATTAATTAATAGTTAATTGATTAAAATTGTTAAATAATATTTAGTACTTCAATTTAATAAACTGACAACACATTACTAAACAATTATTGAAAAATTAACAATTAATTACTTGAATTTATTAACCAATAATAAAAAAATACTAATTCAAACAGAATTATTAACAAAGAATAATAATAAAATATTAAACAATAATTAATTAATCAATAACCGAAAATTTATAGAAACTCTATGCGAGTCTAATATGTCCGATTTCTTTCGATTTCAATTATATTTGTATATGAAAATAATATATGTGAATATTGAACTTACCTAGACAAATGTTTTTGAAAAAGAAAACCGTTTGAAGTGAGTAGATGCAGCATACAGGTACGGTCCCGCCAACTTGATGCGGCCGGTTTTAAGGCGATTAACTTACCTCCTGCAGGCATAATCTGACTTTAAGGTTGTTTACCTGCGCGAAGGATTTCCTTGGGTAACCCGTGGTCTTGCGACAACTACGCCATCTGCCGCCGTCACTGGCACTTTCCCTCGCCGCTGACAGCACAGGAGATCAGCCGTGCTTGTTTGACGAGTTGGATCACTTGTGCTCCTCTGTTTGCAGGACTGGCTATCCAATGTGTTACATGTTTAATGGGATCACACTGAGGAAAAGGGTTGTTTCTAGGAACCAAATTTGCATACTGGATGTTTCATTCAAACAATATTTGTTTGATTCTACCAAATATTTAATTGATCATACTAAACGTTAGAAGCGCCAAACAAACGATAAGTGTTGGCATAAATAAATTATTTGTTAAAAATCATTTTGTTGTACCGACCAATTATTTGGTTGGGTCAGCACTTTAAAAGAATATTTAGTTCAGCTAAACAAATCATAACTCTTCTCAAACAAAACCGTGTGTTTGCTTAATCTTCATCAATTCAAACAAAATTATTTTTTTTCGCTATACTAAACCATTTGGTTAGCAACACTACGTATCAGCAATCAGTGCCGTGCTCCAAGAAATCAGGAATTGGCACACGTTTCCGTCCCAACGAATATTTAAAATGGCGTAGGACACGAATAACATTAAATAGGCGAAAATATAATTGCAAATTTTAATGTCATATGAAAAGTAATTATTTGATCTGTAGAAGGTAAATAATTATTAAATTAATTTTAAAGAGCTCAAAAAATCTTAATATGGTTTAAAATGACAGTTTTACACAAAGTTTAAAAATGCACAAAAATCACAAGTTAAAATTTTACATCGAGCACTTGTTTTAAATTTAAAAAAATAATCGAAAAGATTTACCTAAATATTTTTAATTTTAAACTTGGACATTGGTACAGGACTTAAAAAGTGTTTAATGTTCTCACTTCAAAATTATTTCAGTAAAAAAAACTGAGAGCCATATTTCGTTTCATATTACTCCTCATTTTTGCTGTCAAACAACGTACATTGAGATAAAATTTGGCCTCAATGGGATGACCCTTGAGACACGTAAAACCACGAGAAAGCACGAAAAACTGTTCCATTAGTCGAGAGTAGTATATAATAGGGGCGCCGGGCGCACGGCTTCTGGCTGTGGTGCCGGTGCCGGTGTCCGCCATCTTGGATTGTGACGTCACGGCGGCAAAAATTCCTCAAAATTCCTCAAAAATGACTCAAAATGACTCAAAAATTCCCGTTTTAAGAAAAAATTTCCCGTTTCCGAGGGAAAAATTCCCGTTTCGAGGGAAAATTTCCCGTTTTATTCCTCAAAAATCCCAACGGCTAGAAATGTCCTGATAGAGGCTTAAGCATCCTTAACTCAAGCCTCAGTTAAGCCTCTATCAGGATGTGACCTTGACCTTTGACCTTGACCCCGGCGGCCATCTTGGATCCGCCATTTTGGATGACGTCATTTCGTTTTCTAGAAAATTCCGGCATTGTGTTATCCGCCATATTGGACGATGACGTCACCATTGCAATTTTCGTTACGGCCGCCATCTTGAACTTTTTTATTTATTATCCGATTTCAATGAAAAAATTTTTAAAATTTATTAAAAAATCCATTTAATAAAATTTTAATAAAAAATATTTAAAAAATATACTTTTACGACACGGAGTTCGGAGTCCTCGGTTCGAACCCGGTGAGGCCAAAAAAAATTAAAAATGGCGACCGATCCTCCTCCCGTGGTGACTTTTGGCAGACTGACTCCCACCACTTTTCTTAAAGCATATATATCGTCACCTAGTATGACGTCATGTCCGCCATCTTGTCTTCGATGCTGGAAGCCATCATCATTGTATCGTCGACGAGAGTGCGCTGACACCATGTTAGTTTAGTTCGTATCCGCTAGAGTGCAGTAATCATTTATTATTACTGTGACACCCGCAATCTTGAAATATGGCCGCCATCTTGAAAATCCGTAATTATTTAGCTAGAAATTCGGGAAAAATTCCAAAATTCATTAAATAAATCACTCATTAACTTACATATTGATTCGATCCGCTCCAGTCCTTGGTTCGATCCCTGAATGATGCAAAACATTTAATTTTATATAAAAAATAATAATTTCAATAAACCATGTTCAAAATTCTTAAAGAGACTTTAAATCCTCTACTACCATCATCCTATCAGACACCAAGACCACCATATTGGAAATTCGTAATTGTAATGCTAGAGATTCGGGAAAAAGTTCAAAATTCATTAAATAAATTTGTAATCTATATACTGATTGATTAGATCGACTAAGGTCCTTGACACGATCCCTGGCCGATACAAAACAACTTTAATTTTAAAAAAGTACCAGAAAAGTGTAAGGTTCGAGAAATAAAACACCTCAAAGTCTTTTACAAACATAATATTTATTACACAATTTCTATCCTACTACAATATCACTTGCGAAAGCCAACAACAATCTTATAAACATTTAGCCCTGCATAGACGTGCAACGACTACTTCTTAGCTCCAAATGGCTCCCAAAGCTCCAACAGCCTCCAAATGCTTAACACAGCTCCAAATGGCTCCAAATGCTCCAAACGGCTCCAAATGCTCCAAATGTCTCCAGCAGCTCCAAATGCTTGACAGCTCCAAATGCTTCAAAAGGCTCCAAATGCTCCAACAGCTCCAAAAAAAGGCTCCAAATGCTCCAATAGCCTCCAAATGCTTAACACAGCTCCAAATGGCTCCAAATGATCCAAACGGCCTCCAAATGCTTGACAGCTCCAAATGTCTCCAGCAGCTTCAAATGCTCCAACAGCTCCAAAAAAAGGCTCCAAATGCTCCAACAGCCTCCAAATGCTTAACACAGCTCCAAATGGCTCCAAATGCTTGACAGCTCCAAATGCATAACACAGTTCCAAATGGCTCCAAATGCTCCAAACGGCCTCCAAATGCTTGACAGCTCCAAATGTCTCCAGCAGCTCCAAATGCTCCAAATGCTTGACAGCTCCAAATGCTTCAAAAGGCTCCAAATGCTCCAAACGGCCTCCAAATGGCTCCAACAGCTCCAACAGCCTCCAAATGCTTGACAGCTCCAAATGCTCCAAATGGCTCCAACAGCCTCCAAATGCTTAACACAGCTCTAAATGGCTCCAACAGCTCCAAAAGACTCCAAATGCTTCAAAAGGCTCCAATTGCTCCAAGAGCTCCATCTTCAATTGGTTCCAACTGATTCCTATTACTTTTATCGAACTTGGCATGATTACTAACATGTCTTTATCAGTATACATTTTGACTGGCAGTGGTAACGTTTTTTTACACCTTTAAGTTATAAGTTTTATTTAGAAATAAGATTTCGATAAATGATAGCTTCCATCTGGAAAGAAAATATATTAATTTATCTTCAAGTTTATACACATACATTTAATTTAATCCATTATTGTATGTAGCCAGCTTCCCTCAGTTCTTTGAGTATGAAGGATATTTCTTTAATGTTCGAATAGTTTCCTGCACAAAGCGATCCATGTAGTAGTCGTAGCCTGTTAACCAATATGTTAGGATCTTCCCATGAGGTATAATCAATCTCTTCTGCTGCCTTCATCATCCTTGCATGTTTATAATAAATATTATCTCTGGTGTTTATCGTTTTAACACCAACCACAAGGTCACTTTCGTCATCTTGCCAGTGATTATCACAAGCTTGATCAGGATAATTTATTTTATTACGCCGTTTCCATCGTTTTGGTCTCAAACCACCATCACAGTCTTCGCTCTTGCATGCTTTTGGTGCTTCAGTACAGTACTCAATCATGTCAGCCTCAGATGTGTCACCACAATCTTCAATCATGCCAGCTTCTGATGTGTCACCACAGTCTTCAATCATGTCAGCACCACAAACTTGATCAGGATAATTTATTTTATTACGTCGTTTCCATCGTTTTGGTCTCAGACTGCCATCACAGTCTTCGATCTTGCCTGCTTTAGGTGTTTCAGTACAGTACTCAATCATGTCAGCCTCAGATGTGTCACCACAATCTTCAATCATGCCAGCCTCAGATGATTCATCAAAGTCTTCGACCTTGTAAGCTTCAGGTGGTTCTCCATCTTTCACATTTTCATGGAGACGACTAGATATTGGAGTAAATATATTTTCATTTCTAATGTGGTTACAACTTCCTTCGTTTGTTTTAAATTTTAAATTATTATCTTGATCTAGATCAGTAATTTTAGCATTAGCTTTTTCGCCTTCGTTCCTCTTCCGCGATGTTGCAGCCCAGTCTTCGTTATCTTTATTCATCTTAATTGTACAGGTCTTGTAATGTCTATCCAAGTAATATCTTCTACCAAAGGATTTCTGACACTGACTGCAATGAAATGGTTTTTGACAAGGACCCAAATTACACTCGCTTCTCTCATGTCGTTTAGCATTCTTTCTCAAGGTAAACACCTTGCTACAGTATCTACAGTGATGACGTTTTGATACAGCAACAAATCCCGTTTCAGGATTCATATTAGTTATTGAGACTAATGCCAGATGCAAACTAAGAGTTTTAAATTAGATATATTACTTAAATAGAATTTTTTAATTATTTCATCAGCGAGAATTAATTTATCTCATTCAAAGGTACTTGTTGCAAGTAGTTCTGCTTTTCAACAACAGATGTCGCCACATGTTACTTGCAGGTAAATAATATTTAGTTCTTTTATGCGGGATGCGGGATGCTCACTAACGATCGCAAAAGAAGGATGGCTTCGCTAGACTCCAAGGAGAAGGAAGTTCGTCCATCCTGTTAGTGCTTCTTAGATTTCTCAGAGATTATTTGACTGAGTAATGATATTTTTTTTAAATTTCCACCTGATAAAAATATTACAAGTGCTGATTTATTGGCAGAATTTCAATAATTAAATGCGACCTTGAATAAAAAATGACATGACTCATTAAGTAAAAAATTCTTCATGCAGAGATCAATTCCTCATCAGTAACCAGAAGCACTCGGAGAAAACCATCAGATGTCTAGTCAGGAATAATCAGAAGCACCCAGAGAAAACCATCAAAATATTGTCAAGAATAATCAGGAGCACACGGAGAAAACTACCATAATATTGTCAAGAATAAACGGGAGCACACGGAGAAATCCACCATAATATTGACAAGAATAATCAGGAGCACACGGAGAAAACCACCGCAAGTTTTCTTTGATATCATAAAATTTCAGGAAAAAATTAATACTAAAAATAAAAATAAATTAATAAAAAATTAAAAAAATAAAATAAAAAAAATACATAAATATATTCTGCTAGCTTGTAAACTTCTCATTGTTGAACAAAGATAGAGTTCTAGTACAAGCCAGAATTTTATGTATTTTTTTTATTTTATTTTTTTTAAATTTTTTATTAATTTTTTTTTATTTTTAGTATTATTTTTTTCCTGAAATTTTATGATATCAAAGAAAACTTGCTGTGGTTTTCTCCGTGTGCTCCTGATTATTCTTGTCAATATTATGGTGGATTTCTCCGTGTGCTCCCGTTTATTCTTGACAATATTATGGTAGTTTTCTCCGTGTGCTCCTGATTATTCTTGACAATATTTTGATGGTTTTCTCTGGGTGCTTCTGATTATTCCTGACTAGACATCTGATGGTTTTCTCCGAGTGCTTCTGGTTACTGATGAGGAATTGATCTCTGCATGAAGAATTTTTTACTTAATGAGTCATGTCATTTTTTATTCAAGGTCGCATTTAATTATTGAAATTCTGCCAATAAATCAGCACTTGTAATATTTTTATCAGGTGGAAATTTAAAAAAAATATCATTACTCAGTCAAATAATCTCTGAGAAATCTAAGAAGCACTAACAGGATGGACGAACTTCCTTCTCCTTGGAGTCTAGCGAAGCCATCCTTCTTTTGCGATCGTTAGTGAGCATCCCGCATCCCGCATAAAAGAACTAAATATTATTTACCTGCAAGTAACATGTGGCGACATCTGTTGTTGAAAAGCAGAACTACTTGCAACAAGTACCTTTGAATGAGATAAATTAATTCTCGCTGATTAAATAATTAAAAAATTCTATTTAAGTAATATATCTAATTTAAAACTCTTAGTTTGCATCTGGCATTAGTCTCAATAACTAATATGAATCCTGAAACGGGATTTGTTGCTGTATCAAAACGTCATCACTGTAGATACTGTAGCAAGGTGTTTACCTTGAGAAAGAATGCTAAACGACATGAGAGAAGCGAGTGTAATTTGGGTCATTGTCAAAAACCATTTCATTGCAGTCAGTGTCAGAAATCCTTTGGTAGAAGATATTACTTGGATAGACATTACAAGACCTGTACAATTAAGATGAATAAAGATAACGAAGACTGGGCTGCAACATCGCGGAAGAGGAACGAAGGCGAAAAAGCTAATGCTAAAATTACTGATCTAGATCAAGATAATAATTTAAAATTTAAAACAAACGAAGGAAGTTGTAACCACATTAGAAATGAAAATATATTTACTCCAATATCTAGTCGTCTCCATGAAAATGTGAAAGATGGAGAACCACCTGAAGCTTACAAGGTCGAAGACTTTGATGAATCATCTGAGGCTGGCATGATTGAAGATTGTGGTGACACATCTGAGGCTGACATGATTGAGTACTGTACTGAAACACCTAAAGCAGGCAAGATCGAAGACTGTGATGGCAGTCTGAGACCAAAACGATGGAAACGACGTAATAAAATAAATTATCCTGATCAAGTTTGTGGTGCTGACATGATTGAAGACTGTGGTGACACATCAGAAGCTGGCATGATTGAAGATTGTGGTGACACATCTGAGGCTGACATGATTGAGTACTGTACTGAAGCACCAAAAGCATGCAAGAGCGAAGACTGTGATGGTGGTTTGAGACCAAAACGATGGAAACGGCGTAATAAAATAAATTATCCTGATCAAGCTTGTGATAATCACTGGCAAGATGACGAAAGTGACCTTGTGGTTGGTGTTAAAACGATAAACACCAGAGATAATATTTATTATAAACATGCAAGGATGATGAAGGCAGCAGAAGAGATTGATTATACCTCATGGGAAGATCCTAACATATTGGTTAACAGGCTACACTACTACATGGATCGCTTTGTGCAGGAAACTATTCGAACATTAAAGAAATATCCTTCATACTCAAAGAACTGAGGGAAGCTGGCTACATACAATAATGGATTAAATTAAATGTATGTGTATAAACTTGAAGATAAATTAATATATTTTCTTTCCAGATGGAAGCTATCATTTATCGAAATCTGATTTCTAAATAAAACTTATAACTTAAAGGTGTAAAAAAACGTTACCACTGCCAGTCAAAATGTATACTGATAAAGACATGTTAGTAATCATGCCAAGTTCGATAAAATTAATAGGAATCAGTTGGAACCAATTGAAGATGGAGCTCTTGGAGCAATTGGAGCCTTTTGAAGCATTTGGAGTCTTTTGGAGCTGTTGGAGCCATTTAGAGCTGTGTTAAGCATTTGGAGGCTGTTGGAGCCATTTGGAGCATTTGGAGCTGTCAAGCATTTGGAGGCTGTTGGAGCTGTTGGAGCCATTTGGAGGCCGTTTGGAGCATTTGGAGCCTTTTGAAGCATTTGGAGCTGTCAAGCATTTGGAGCATTTGGTGCAGCTGGAAACATTTGGAGCTGTCAAGCATTTGGAGGCCGTTTGGAGCATTTGGAGCCATTTGGAACTGTGTTAAGCATTTGGAGGCTGTTGGAGCTTTTGGAGCCTTTTTTTAGAGCTGTTGGAGCATTTGGAGCTGCTGGAAACATTTGGAGCTGTCAAGCATTTGGAGGCCGTTTGGAGCATTTGGAGCCATTTGGAGCTGTGTTATGCATTTGGAGCTGTCAAGCATTTGGAGCCATTTAGAGCTGTGTTAAGCATTTGGAGGCTGTCAAGCATTTGGAGGCCGTTTGGAGCATTTGGAGCCATTTGGAGCTGTGTTAAGCATTTGGAGGCTATTGGAGAATTTGGAGCCTTTTTTTGGAGCTGTTGGAGCATTTGGAGCCTTTTGAAGCATTTGGAGCTGTCAAGCATTTGGAGCTGCTGGAGACATTTGGAGCATTTGGAGCCGTTTGGAGCATTTGGAGCCATTTGGAGCTGTGTTAAGCATTTGGAGGCTGTTGGAGCTTTGGGAGCCATTTGGAGCTAAGAAGTAGTCGTTGCACGTCTATGCAGGGCTAAATGTTTATAAGATTGTTGTTGGCTTTCGCAAGTGATTCTGTAGTAGGATAGAAATTGTGTAATAAATATTATGTTTGTAAAAGACTTTGAGGTGTTTTATTTCTCGAACCTTACACTTTTCTGGTACTTTTTTAAAATTAAAGTTGTTTTGTATCGGCCAGGGATCGTGTCAAGGACCTTAGTCGATCTAATCAATCAGTATATAGATTACAAATTTATTTAATGAATTTTGAACTTTTTCCCGAATCTCTAGCATTACAATTACGAATTTCCAATATGGTGGTCTTGGTGTCTGATAGGATGATGGTAGTAGAGGATTTAAAGTCTCTTTAAGAATTTTGAACATGGTTTATTGAAATTATTATTTTTTATATAAAATTAAATGTTTTGCATCATTCAGGGATCGAACCAAGGACTGGAGCGGATCGAATCAATATGTAAGTTAATGAGTGATTTATTTAATGAATTTTGGAATTTTTCCCGAATTTCTAGCTAAATAATTACGGATTTTCAAGATGGCGGCCATATTTCAAGATTGCGGGTGTCACAGTAATAATAAATGATTACTGCACTCTAGCGGATACGAACTAAACTAACATGGTGTCAGCGCACTCTCGTCGACGATACAATGATGATGGCTTCCAGCATCGAAGACAAGATGGCGGACATGACGTCATACTAGGTGACGATATATATGCTTTAAGAAAAGTGGTGGGAGTCAGTCTGCCAAAAGTCACCACGGGAGGAGGATCGGTCGCCATTTTTAATTTTTTTTGGCCTCACCGGGTTCGAACCGAGGACTCCGAACTCCGTGTCGTAAAAGTATATTTTTTAAATATTTTTTATTAAAATTTTATTAAATGGATTTTTTAATAAATTTTAAAATTTTTTTCATTGAAATCGGATAATAAATAAAAAGTTAAAGATGGCGGCCGTAACGAAAATTGCAACGGTGACGTCATCGTCCAATATGGCGGATAACACAATGCCGGAATTTTCTAGAAAACGAAATGACGTCATCCAAAATGGCGGATCCAAGATGGCCGCCGGGGTCAAGGTCAAAGGTCAAGGTCACATCCTGATAGAGGCTTAACTGAGGCTTGAGTTAAGGATGCTTAAGCCTCTATCAGGACATTTCTAGCCGTTGGGATTTTTGAGGAATAAAACGGGAAATTTTCCCTCGAAACGGGAATTTTTCCCTCGGAAACGGGAAATTTTTTCTTAAAACGGGAATTTTTGAGTCATTTTGAGTCATTTTTGAGGAATTTTGAGGAATTTTTGCCGCCGTGACGTCACAATCCAAGATGGCGGACACCGGCACCGGCACCACAGCCAGAAGCCGTGCGCCCGGCGCCCCTATTATATACTACTGTCGAGGCATTCATCTATTTTCTGGCGGATGAAACAATTTTTTTTGGGAGCTGGTTTGGAACAAGTAGCAAGGGAACTTTTAAAGTGTGCCCACTTCAAAGATACTACGACTACCCGAGTCTCTAGCCAATGTGCTTAGTTTCAAAGGAACACATGCGGTTTATAAACTGAACGAGAATTCTTAGTGGCGTCCAAATTCGGAAAGCACTTACTGTAAGAATTTGTTAAGGTAAGAATAGTTATTGTATTTCTGAAAATATCAATATATATTTTTTCGATCAGAACATTGATAAAAAAAAGGGATATTTATAAGAACAATTTTAGGAAGGAAAAAACTATGCTCAATATTATAAGTGAGGCTTGGACTTATTTTACGCCATAAAATGTAGGTAAATAACAACTTTATAAGTGCTGTAGTTGCTCACTGCCAAATTTAAGTCCTTTCTCTAATTACCTCCGGGTTGCTTCTTTAGAATTCTTTTTTTTAAATAAATTATAACGACGATGTGAACTTAATATCTACTCGTATTGTAGGTATAAGAATAAGACCAAAACGGACATGTTTTAGTTGAATATCTTTAGTTCTGCAAAAAAAATATTCAGGATGTGTTAAGCATTTTAAGAACAAGTTTGTCTTGGAGCAGGCGAAAGAGTTTGATCTATAGGATGCAACGACGTTACTCAAAGCGTTTTATTTTTTATTAATTTTTATTTACATAAAATGTTTAAAAGAATTGTTTTAGGCCAATGTTGTGTCGATTACAAGCAAATTCACATACAGATATAAATGTTTCGTAAATTCTTCATCTAGAATCTTTTAAAAAATGTTTTTTTTTAAGAACTCTGTGTCTTTAACTCCGCCAAATAAAATGGGAGTCACATATTAGTAATATATGGCTCACTTAAATTTTTCCATGGAAATACATCTAAGATACTTCAAACGTTAATGTCAACTGCAGTGTTAAAACAAAATCATGTTCGAATTGTTTAAAAATGTTGTTGTTTTTATAGACCATGATAAGAAACTCCAAAACATGTAATCGTGGGTATATACATGTATATTCATGGTCAAGCATTATTTCCACAATTGTTTTGGATGTTTCAATTTGGCGACGGCAAGTTTGAAAGTGATCAAATACCTCACAGCATGTCAGCTCCTGACAATTCATAACTCCGTGTCTCTAAGTCAATAGAGTCGGACACAAATAGTGAGGATTGGGGAAGGAACCAATTTGCCTTTACAACGAGGAACTATCGCAGCATATTATGGGAGTTCTTCTATGCAGCCATGGGGAATCGAAAGCAAAAATGGATGGGCTAGAATTCCTGAATGCGAATCCAAAAACTTACCTCTGCACCAACTGGCTTTGTTTAGTGCGCACTATGTAGCCTGGAAACTGTTCTGATTTTCCACAATGGGTTTCATTGTAAAGTGTGATTTAAAGGAGAAGAAGTTCCAGCATCACAAACTGGACACAGGAAATCCAACTCCTGGAACTAAGGGTATTGGGGTTAGTAGCTTACTCATCGAAGACTGTTTTTATGTTCGGCAGTCACCGTCTCACGAAAGCCCACAAGAATTGTCGACACGCGGCGGAACGATGCTTAGCGAGTAGCCTGGAAGTGGTCTCAGAATGATGTGAATAGCGTGATTTTTATATTATAATGATTACACATTGGTTCATGAGCAAAATATTATCGAAATAAACTTTTATTAGGTCTATTGTTAGAAAAAAATATTAGCATTTTAGCACATTTATTCTTTCTGCGAGTTTCTAATATCGAATGAAATAAGGAAAGAAATGTTATAGTCCTGTATAATGCAGGCTTCTTGTGTTAAACGTTAGTTTAGTTCATAAGCTAAAATGAAATGATAAGATGAAGAAACTGAAACAGAAATACTTCCAACTTTATTTTAAAAATTGGTATTTTAAAAATGTTAAAATTTTATAATTTGGCTTTGTTAAATCATCGGAGCTATGTAATTGAGTAAGATGCTTGAAAATATAGTGACTGATAAAAATGTTATTAAATAATTATTTTTTGGGAATGACTATAATACTGTTGATGGACACTACTTTATGGTCTTTGAAAATCTATTGAAAAACTACATTTGCTTTAACTATATAAATTTTCCGATATTTTACATTCAAACATGTTTATAGGATAAAACTGTTCACACCAATATAGTATCTTTAAGATCTTATCTTTTCCTTGAACATTTACACTAGGATAAAACAAGAGTATTCAGCTGTAGGTACTACACATGGGACACGCACACTTATCTTTCCAGCCTGGAGATGGGGTGAGGCGGAAGTAAAGCAACAATGAAATGCGTTTGTTGAGAGGAAGCTAAAGTACCCCGAATAAACCCAGGTGATTTATCAGGATTTTATCCCATTGAAAATTACATACATTTTGGGCCCTCTTCAATAAAACCAGTAATGTATCGTATTTTTAATGAGAAACAAAAAAATTAACTTATTACTATAGTACAACAAATTTGCTGGTTCAATGACTTGGAAGCTTAACTCTAATGCAAGTTCGAGTTGATGATATATGTTTGTTAGTTGTTGATTTGTAAGAAAAATCGTTAGTGAGTTGCGTTTAATTTGGTACTTCCTTTATTGCAGTTTTGATGCTACGTATTAAAGATTCTTCCAGGTGTGTCATTTGAGCTGTGGTCTAATGATATGTTTTGGTAGACATGTAAGTGTTAAAAAATTAGCTTGTTCTGAAATCATTCTAGTTATGTTGTACATAATTCCAGTAGGCTACATTCAACAGCTTCTAAAATTTCCAACAACTAATGAGCTGTGTATTGATTGCCTCACCCTAATGCAGACATTGCAAGCTCAATAATATTGATAAACATCATTACATTGACAATAACATTGACCATGTAGAATGACAAATGTGGCTGACGGCCAATATTGTCAGAAAATGTAGTGAAGGAAATATGGATTATCCAATTTTTGGGTATCAATACTGAAAAGAGAAGGGCGAATTATCAATATTATTAACCTGCAGGGGTGAGTGTCAATATTCCCATCAATACTAAGTTAAGTTCATCATGCTTCAATGGAGGTGACATTACTGATAATTTCGACCTTTGGTACGAGGAAGGTGCTGTACTGGATGAAATATTCTTCATTCTTCTTCAACCTTTCCTTCGTCAGGTTTTGCGTCTTAGTCAACGAGTAATTCAAAACGCGAAAATAATAGCTATGCAAACTTATGTAGTTTTACCTATGTTTTTGAAGAAAAAACACAAATTATCGAATAGAATCGTAAAACCACTCAAACGTTAGGCAGAAAGGGTGATACTGAGCAAGTTTTTTAACAAAAAAATTGTCAATAATGTTGATCGTGGTTGCGCGGAATTGATGGCTGCACGGTCAACACTGTTATTGCCAATATTACTAAGCGTGTAAGGCCTAATTTAGACATCTCTTCACTGATTTAGTCAGCCAAGAAGGATTTGGCAGCTACAGAACTAAATGTTTTCCATTTTATGATTATAATGTGGGGCATGTTATACTATAACTTTAACTTTCAAGCACGATAGTAGAAAGCATAATTTTTTCCAACGGTGTTTCCCTTTATTAAAAATTTTAATTTCAGCCCCCGACGAAATCTTATATTGAGCGAAGATACGCCTAACATATTATAAGTAAACGCAGGGTATGGCTAAATTCAAGACATTGTTAGGTTTGTATTTGCTCTCGTAATATTGCTTCTGTGAATAATAATTCAGGTTACTTATTGGAGACGATATGAGTTACTAAAAATCAAAATGTATGTTAGTGTGATATAGTTTTCCATGGATGTTTTAACAATTTGTGTGTAATGAGGTCTCCAAAAGCTCGCGAATTTTTCCGTTCTCTACAGATGTCTTTCTCGCCAACGGGGAGCGTAAGATTCATTGACCCCCGATCAGTCCTGAACATACACCAAGGCCGGTGTCACATACACTATTAGTTTCTGCCACTGCGGCTACATTTTTTTGCTGGCATAAGGGGAGGGGGGGCACAATATTCTTAGGTCCGCTTTAGAAGTCCAGAATGAAGGTCTCTCAAGAATGGACTGATTAAATTTATCAAACTAAAAACACGTAAACAACTGATGAGGAAAAAATCACCGAGGAAGAAAGTGACAAACCTCTTGGTGGTTCAAACCGCTTAGGTGTGACAGCGGCGTTAAGTTCGTGGCCTTTCGCTGGTACAACTTCGTATTCGAAATAAAAAAAAAATTAAAAAATACTGTTCTACGAGAGTTAACATATGGAGCAAACTAATGGTACCTACGGTTTTCTGCCGCAAACAAGCTTGCACGGATGCGCTTTCGCCCGCGCGTCCGAGACACGGGGTCTCCGCCAGCATCCGCCCGTCCTGGCGGATCACGCCAGTCCGGCGGACCGTGGCGCGGATTACCGGCGGCAGGGCCAGAGCCTCTTGGGACGGACTGTACCCCCGCCTGCTCGGCCGAGGGCGATACGGCGCGAGCCCACACACGCCGAGGGGGAGGCTGAGGGTTGCAATCGGCCACCGCAAGGGACTGACGACGGCCGCTCCCTCGCAACTCGTTACCCCCGGGGCGGGCCCCGGATGAATTCCAGAGGAAGTGTTGGGCCAGGGGGGTAGTTTGCGGTGTTTTCGGGGAGGGCGGAGGGCGAATTAGGACAGGGCGCGTCTGGAAATAAGGAAGGAGTTCGGCGGGTGGTGTGGGTGTAATGCCGGTAGATTTCCCGTGGCTGGCCACGTCCACCTCTCCCCGGAAACTCACCCCTATCCCCTGGGTTATGCGAGCGCCGCGGTCGGACGTATCCCCCCTTCCCTTCCCCCGATCTCCTTCATCGAATTAGCAGTGCCGGGGACACGGGGGTCCGAATGGCGAAACCTCCCTCCCTCGACTAACTAGGGGCTCGAGAAATTAGTGGATTCATTCCGAGGCAAAAAAACAACTCGGAGAGCATATCGTGAGGTCGTTTGACAGGAACAGGTACAAGCATTTTGCTGTCACCAACGAGACACGATTATTATACTTTCAGAAGAAAAATAAAAGTCTGAAAAATTAAAGCTTAACACTCTTCCCGACTAATTCTAGACACAGAAAACGTTCTCGTCGTGCCTTGGTTATTTCAAAACACCCTGATTTTCAGGAATTCAACTCACCAATGTATTCCAAAAATAATAATAAGAGAAGACAGAAATTTATCGTGGAAAAAAAACTTAATTATTTGCTAATCTTAGACATACCTTAGTTTTAGGTAAATGGCGTGTCTGGGGCAGGCTTCAGGCTGTGCTGAGTGGTGCAGCTAAATGACCTACCGCCATATTGGATTTTTAGGGAAAATTACTACAAAATTTCTCAAAAACTACTCAAAAACCCTCAAAATGACAGAACATTTTCCTATTTAGAGGTAAAACTTCCCATTTTGAAAGAAAATATGCAGTTTGAATCTACAAAAAGTCTAAGGCTTGAAAAGATTTAAAAGATGCTTAAGACTCCTTTAAAATATAAAATTCAAGCTGCCAAGCTTGGATTGTGACCTATTGACTCTCATGATGTCTAAAAGATGACACCTTCTGTGCAATTTGACACCTTGATTACATTTTAAGTACCTACAAATTAAAAAATATATATATTTTTTTAATGTTTTTGAAATTTAATTTAAACAAGTTATTTCGTGCAACGATGACGCTAAATTTCAAGGTTCTGATATCAGTGGCTTAGGGCGGCTTGCGTGTAATAGTATTAAGCTGCTTTTAGGAATTTTAAAACTGTCAGCATTTTTCGGGAATAAAATGGGAAACTTTCCCTCATAACGGGAATTTTTTCCTCGGAATAGGGATTTTTTTAAATTAATTTTATTTTATGGTGGAATATGTATTCTTAAAACTGGAAATTTTAGCAAATTTTGTCAAGTTTTGAGTAATATATTAGGAAAATTTTTAAGGTCAAAGTCAAAGGTCAGGGTCAAGGTAATCCAAGATGGCCGCCGTGACGTCAAAGTGGTCGGTAATTTACGAACCTTACAACTCAGTCAGAAACCTAGCCTCAGGAGACCCATTTATGTACTACTCTAATGACGAAAAAAAAAATATCAACATGGAGTAATATGACACCGAGCCTCAAGGCTTTTTGGGGCTTCGCCCCCTGCAATGCACTTCCTGCAGGCTGAGTCGTCGGGCAGATCCGTCCTCAGGGTCGCGTCCGAGCCCGTGGCGAGGCTGACGTCTGCCGGCGAGCGACACCGGTGTCGTCGTCTTTTGACTTATGGGAAGCCTTCTTTTCACAGACGAGACAGCCAAAACCCGAAGTTCCCCGAAGTTCATGCTTTTTGTTTCCGTATCTTTAAAGTAGCTATCCTAACCAAATCAACCGTCCACAATGTTTTAAAGTATTTATAATGTAGCTATCCTGACCTAATTGACCACTAGTATCCTTTTATCAACACCGCCATATTTATTTACAATGAACAAAAAAAAACCGAAGATGCACGATAGGCAGTTTATCTCTCTCGTCTGTGAAAAGAAGGCTTCCCTTGATTTATCTTCCTTTCCCCCCGTCCCCTCCTCTTCAACACAACTCCTCACACAGCCTCGCGCCGCGATTTACTGCGGGCGACAGGAAACTTTCCTCCGGGGAAATATTTAATAACCCGCGCGCTTATTACAGGGGCACCGCGCGCATTGTCTTCGCCGCCATTGATTTACGACCGGGGGGCCGTCAAATGGCTTATCTACGCTGATTAAGCCAGCAGGAGAAGGATAAGAAAACAGTTCCGTAAAAGGTTTACAAGGTAAGCAGGCGCCAGACTTCAAAACCAACAACGGAATGCAAGTTTCCAGAATGTAATATTAACAACAGAATGATGTTTACCAGTCTTCAGCACCAACAAAAAGAATGATAGTTACCAGACTTCAATACCAACAACAGAATAGTAGTTACCAGACTTCAATACCAATATGCCAACTAATGTTGATTTTTTTATTGTAAGGCGTAACCGAACTTAGCTTCCTGTTCGTACGGACAGAATGACGAACAATCTTATCACAATATTTATTATAGTGATGGAATTTTTCACTTTGTAATGTTGTATATTTGTAGTTTCTTTTATTATAGCTGCAAAAACTGTTCACACTGGAATAAAAATTTTAAGACGCTGTCATCACTGTCAGTTTTTAAGACATTAAAGTGAATGAATTAAACTGTCATTATAAAGGTGCATTTTAAATTCGAAATTTGTTTATTTTTTGTGGTGAATAGCTCCAATTAAAATAATTTTACTAAAAACATTATAATTAATATTAAAAATATAAGTTCTTCAATGCACACTTAAAGATGCTAGCCTTCATTATCGCTGGAAAATTAACTTCATTGTTAAAAAATACGGCTCAAACCTTTGTACCGCAAATTAAAACTTGTATCATCTATAAGAATTTGTAGTAGAACAGAACAACCATTTAATAATTTTCTTTAAGTTGAAAAAGGTGTAAACTGTTGGAACAATCTGTAAGTAGATTCTATTGATGTAACAAATACATTTTTGAAGAGAAGAGAACTAAATACGCTTAATATTATTAGTAATAATTATAAATTTTCATTGAACCATGATTTTATATGCCCCCCCCCCTTTTTTTTTGAATTAGATGTTATTACAAAGATCTAAAGACTATTCGTTTACATAACCTCAGACAACATTTTTAATTCTATTTTTAATCGCATTTTAAAATTATTATTAATAAATGATATGTATGGTTTTAGAATAATATCGTGTTTTATAACCAACTCAATAGTCAACTGATTGTATTATAACACAATACGGATTTTTGCATTTGACCAATAATATATTTTTTTGACAACATAAGCCTTGGAATAACTCTTTAAAATGTAATCTGCTCCTCTCGTATGAGGGACAAAACTCCAATTTTCAGTACCTTTAAATTCTGAACGGAAATAGTGCTTTATCGCAGAATAATTATCACGTTTACTCATGCAGTGGGGGTAAAACGAGCTATAATCGAACCACGTTAATAGTTAAATCCGTGTTATCAGCGACGTGTGTTTCCGTAATGACCTTCGCAATTACGTCACGCGGTAATCGTTTAATCGGTTCTCGCGGCGGAAAATGATTTTCTCCGGAAAACAATACCATTGGGATTATGGGGGCGAGAGCTGGCTGAAGCATCGGCGAAAAATCATACATGAGTTCTTTTATGTGCTCATATTTGCTTGTGATGAGTTTTAAACGATGTGGCGGAGTATGCTGGTGCAGCCTAATCTGTGTTCTGGCACACTCTCCTAATTGCTTCGTTCTGGCTAAGACCTAGTAATTTAACCCAGTTGAATGTTTCGTGTAAATGATCCCACCGATAAACATTAGGAAGTCTCCTTCACTGTTTTCAAGAAATTATACCATAAATATATGTTGGTACCATAAATATATTTTCTTGCGCCCATTTAAAAATTTTATGAAAAAGTATTAAAATATTTTTCGGAAAGTAATATTTTCTGCACCCATTTAAAAAATGTTACAATCAAATATTAATTTTTTTTTTCAGAAAGTAAGCCATTTATAATTAAATTTTTTCCAATGTACTAAAACACATATTATGCCATTCCAGAAATGCACACTATTTCTATTTTAAATTTGATTGCATTAAGACACTAAATGATAAGATGTATTTTCCATACGTTTGCACTGCAACTCTACGTGACGAAGAGTCTCTTCTGGGGTCTATTTTACCTAAACGGTTAGCAATTAGATTTGAATGATATTATTTTTATTTTAAATGGTATATTTTATGGTATAATTATCTACTTGTCCAATTTGGACCACAGTTTAAGATGCTCAAAACTTTTCATCTTAATAAAACGCCTTAAAAAGGAAACAACTAATCGTGAAGGACACAAGGTCTTCTCAAAGTTTTACTTATTCGTAAATTTTAGCACGCCACTGTATTTGTAAATGTTTTTATTTTTTTGACGTGCATATACTTGGAAAATTAAAAACTACAGCTTTTTCATTTGAACTAACGAAATACGTGTTTCAAACACTACACTTCACCCAAGGTTTTGGATGTCCCGTAAACATGGTACAGACCATCAGCGGGACCTGCAAAGCATTGGGTAAAGTGCAGTGTTGGTTGTATTTTATGAACAGATTTGAAGGACTGTATTTAATAAAGGTAACTTTAATTCTTAAGGACAAAAAGCAGCTTCAAGCAGCATCCTCCCGGCACTGAATGCTTGGACACTCACTGACTGGAAATGAGAAATATTCGCGGATTCATTCCGCATCATTCTAAGGTTTTTGAACCTGTTTTTTCAATCTTCGTTTGGCCCAGAGTACATGCGGAGACTTGTTTGTCAAGCCTGTGAATAAGTAGAGAATCGTGGGCCGCCCATTTGAGGTTCAAAAATATCGCAATCAATGAACCACCTGAGTATACAGACGAGTATATATTCTATCCTGCTGTGTTGTGAACCCGGTCACTTATCCAGTACTTCATTTTTTTTTTGAGACTAACAACTCTATAGAAAAATTGATATAATATATTTGCTTCAAAAGAAAATTTAAAAAAATTACAAAAAATATTAAACCTAAGTTTACAAAGATTCGTCTCATTGTGCAAACATAACCGTGTAATTTGTAGACTACATTTCATTGTAAAATATTAAACTAAAAGTTTATCTAAAAAAAGAAAATATTATACTTTCCAAAATTATGATAAACATCGAATTTTAGAATACCATTTCTTCTTACGTAACACAAGAAAGTATTATAAGTACGCAATATTTTTCTCTTAACAATCCAATAAAATATTTTCGTTGAAAAGTCTCGAAATAAATTCCTTGTGGAACGTCCCAAACTACATTTACCGCACGCAATAATGCCCGCCGCCCTGACTGCGGAACGAGACCGCAAGGAAGAAAATAAAAATAAAACGAGATGGGGCATCTCGTGCGGAAGGAAGGAGACTTACGTGCGGCTTGTAAATACGAGCATGACTGTCGTCGGAGATGAGAGATGCCACGTACGGAATAGAAGACGCGCGCTCGTAACTCACCTTCCGTCCTCGTTCCGAATTTCTTGTGGGGCCATCGCTGGTGTGGAAGGGGGGGAGGAGGTAGGTATTCGCTTCCAAACAGCACAGCAGACCCACAAGTTCCGAAATTCCCCCTTTTCCTTACACTGTAAAACCCTTTTTATACATTTTACAGTAAAACTATTTTGGAAACTCATTCGGCCAAAATATTTTATTTCACATATTTCAGTTTATAGCACGGAGTTTCTTCAGTCTAGGAAGTGGCTGTTTCCTTGCAACTTATTGGTTAGCAAAACAAACGGTAACTGTTTAAAGGCCTTGTGATAGATGTTGGTTTAATATCTTAAAAGCAACTTGCAAGGGAAATAAATGTAAATATGCCATAGTGAAGTAAGTATATCTAAAAAAAATTTGAACAACACACAAATGTTTTGCCACCTTGATGGGGCAGGGAGTTGTAGTATTTATTCCATTAGGACTTCAATTATTAAAAAAAGACACTAATTGCACACACCCTCTATCTAACTTCTTACCTTCACGGTTTTTAACACATTTAAGTCTTACTTTTTTTTTCATTATTTGGGAGAGTACAAATAGTTGTTTCTCCAGACGAGCCTTTGGTTTTATATCCCACAGGAACGTGTTGTGCAATTTGCATTGTTATTGAATTCGAGTTATTCTGGTGCTAGTTATTATCACCCGATGAACATGTGATAATGTTTAGATTAGTCATCGATACGCTCTGGTCGGACTTTTTACATCCGTTGCTCCGAACTGTGTGAGCCGTCGGAGCGACCCTAGTGATGGCGAGCTGTGAAGTAGTTCCTCGGGTCTCCGCGGCGAGAGAGGAGAGCGCTGACGTCTCAGAGGGGAAGAGACGTGAGAAGCCTAAGATGTCCATCAAGTTCTGTCCCTGCCCGAACACGCCCGAATATTCACCTTCGGCCAACCTCGGAGTTTGTTTTATTTTTGCGCAGAAAAAATGAATTCAAATATTAAAAGTGGTCTGTTAGGTTAGTTACATTAAAACACTTTAAAACACCGTGGACGGTTAGTTAGGTTAGTATAGCCACATTAAAATAAACAGATAAATATAAATATATATAAAAATTAACCCGAGGTTGGCCTTAGGTGAACATTCGGGCGTGTTCGGGCAGGGACAGAACTTGATGTACATCTTAGGCTTCCCAAGAGACGTGACGTCAAGCCACGAGTGGACTCGGAGGAGAAGTGGGGACATACGACGTGTGAATGTGGAGATGTGCGGGTTGGCGAGTGGTCAGTCGCGATGACATTTGGCGGTAAGCAAAGTCGCGAGTGCTTTTCCAGAACGGGCTCGCGAGTAATGAGAGCGAGTGCCGAGTCGACGCTAGAGGAAGCCACGCCCCCCTAAGGGGTTGCGTCCCATTTAAGGTCATGATTTTATATTTAAGTTGAACACTGGCACACATGATGTACATAGTTTAACTTTAACGAACTGAAAAAAATTATAAATATATAAATACGTTGCATGCTTCTTCTATAATTAATTTCCAAAGTTATATTTTAAACATTTTTCGAGGCCTGCAAATAAGAATAAATAAATGCTTTGCAGAACTGAAACTTTTTTTATAGTTTTAATGGAAATACCATTCGCTACTTTAAGAAATTATTAAAGTCTCTTTCATAAAATTTAATTTCATTTTATTGAACCTTTAAAAAGCTGAAATATGTGAGTTTATTTTTTGCAAACCAAAATTAAATATGTTTTTGTAAAATAAACGCAAACCATATCAGTATCATTGCCGTTATACCTTAAAAGTTCCAGTTCTGTAAACAAATTAATCCTTCTTATTTGTACGCACCAAAAAAGTTCAAAATGAACTACGACAACTAACTACGCAAAACGTTTTCCATGAACAGTTTTTTTTTAAATCATTTTCTGAAAGTTGAATCAACGAGAAAAAAAATAGTAAGTTTATCTGATAATGACGTAAACATGAACTCAGGACCTTAAGTGGGAGGCAACGCCTTGAGTGTTTCGTGGTGTGCAAGAAGTAATGCCTCCGAGGACTCGTGGGACATCCAAGGGCGTCGCGCTACCGACAGTTCCCGTCTACAACGCCTTACCACCAGGCGGCGGTGGTAAGGCGCACCGCGAGACATCAAGCTGGTGTTCCTCGTCCAGACAGTATTCTCTCACCCAAAAACTTCCCCACTCCGCACAGCGCAAGACAAAAAAAAATTGGTTGTCTGTAAAATCGGTTTACGGACGATAGTTTAACTTGACAACGTCATAACAAAACATTGATGAAATGATTGCATACTTTTATGAATAAAATTGAATCATTTTTATTGAATTATCACTATTTTGTATGGACACAAAGAAGAGTGAAATTAAATCTACAATTTAATTGATAAATTTACTTTTATTTGCACTCATTAATTCAAATATGTTTATAACTTGAACGAAGAGATTATTTTAACTATAGCGTTTATATATGTTTGCTTTTTAACTTCTTCTAATCTGTGTTATTCTGTTAAGGATAGGACGATGATAGGAAAAGTAGGAAACGAATGGGAGTGTTTCAAGTTTAATATGCCTCGAAAAAGTCAAATCGATGGTTGTTCCAATCGAGTGGAAGAGAGATAGATGCGGCGCAAGCGTACAATGAGCGTAACGGGACAATGTGCGTAAACGGGACACTTTTTCGTGCGTGCAGCCGGCGTTCATCGATTTATTAGACGTTGTCACGTCAAAAAAAAAACATTGAGCGTTGGCGCAAATATAAAAACTGTGCGTGAACTTGGAAACGATAGCAAAGACAGGCGTGTCTGCTGCTGTGTGTGGGCTGGCGTTCATTCTAAACGTGTTTAGGACACCTGGATCCACAGTTCAACCCCACCAACAAGTGAGGCGGAAAGACTGCATGATCAAAACTTGTTTACGGGAACTCTGGGTCACATTCCGATCCAAGACTTGGGTTAATCATTTTTAAAGCATGTAAAACGTATTGTTTTAAAGAATGAACATTTATATCTATCTTTATGTTTTAATTTAATGTGTTATTATGTAATCGTAAAGAGCTCGTAATTAATTTATGTTATCTTTAATCATGTGATATTAATAATGTATGTTGTAAAATGCCAATAAATAAATAAATTACTTAAACCACAATTTTATTCTTCCATCACACCCGGTTCCCGTACGTGAATACTACTCTGCTGTGTTTAATAAAATGTGAGTGAGCATTTCAGTACTCGCCAATTGATGTGTTAACATATAACCTCGGAAACGAGCAAATTCACGTATTCTCAAGTGGCAAATACACTTATGATACGAAACTCGGAGACACAATTTAATCAAACATTTTTTAAAATAATGCTGGCGTTTTAAACTACATTTCTGGACGCGAATTACGCGTAGTTTCCGCACACACCGCTAGAATTCGCTGCCCTAGAAGCTACATTGATTACATAATTTTTCCATTGGCAAGTGCACTAGTGTGTAAGTATGCAAGTGCACAAGTGTGCAAGTATGCTGTGTCATTTATACCTTTCCCCTCCCTTCTCCTCCTCTACGGTTCCCCCAACACGTACCTAACTTTTCCCCTCATGCGATCGGAATTTTCGTAACGCTCGAAAATTGTAGCTACCTCGGCGAAGAAGTTTCAATTTAAAAAAAAATTTACAGTGTTGTTTTTTTTTTTCCTTCCCCATAATCGGCTTGCCACAGCGCAGTTGCTTCCGCGTATCGGTTCAGACGGGCGCCACTTGACTGCAGGGCGAGCTGGCAGTCGAATGCGCCCATGGCAGGCCGAGGGAAAGGGGGGAAAAAAAGAAGCCAATATATGCGGGTCTCCTTCAGTTACGTCTCTTCGCTCCAATGACGTTCTCTCGATTCCCCCGTCCCCTTCCTTCCCCATTTCGCCCCTTGCCACCCGTCTGGTATAGACCTCGTTTCGCCGAACATTCAGCTGCGGACTGATATCGAACAGTCATTAAGCGATATACTTCGCGGTAAAAAAAAAATGCTGTCTTGGAGATTATCGTAGGAAAAATAGCTATGTGAGCACGAAAACAACACTTTTCGTTTTGACTTCGACTACCGGTGATGTTTACGGTACATACCACAAATGATTGAGTATTAAGAATGAACACGCATTTCAGGTGGTATTTTTTGACGTGACAACGATTAATAAATCAATGAACGCCGGCTGTACGCACGAAAAAGTGTCCCGTTACGCTCATTGTACGCTTGCGGCGCATCTATCTCTCTTCCACTCGATTGGAACAACCATCGATTTGACTTTTTCGAGGCATATTAAACTTGAAACACTCGCATTCGTTTCCTACTTTTCCTATCATCGTCCTATCCTTAACAGAATATCACAGATTGGAAGAAGTTAAATAGCAAACATGTATAAAAGTTATAGTTAAAATAATCTCTTCGTTAAAGTAATAAATATATTTGAATTAATAAGTGCAAATAAAAGTAAATTTATCAATTAAATTGTAGATTTCATTTCACTCTTTCTTTGTATCCATACAAAATAGTGATAATTCAATAAAACTGATTCAATTTTATTCATAAAAGTATGCAATCATTTTATCAATGTTTTGTTGTGACGTCACGTTAAACTTTCGTCCTTAAAACGACTTCACAAACAGCCAATTTTTTTTTACACCGGTCCTACTTTGTATTCCACGTGCACATCAAATGGTGATATGAAAGTTTGGATTTGTGATTAAAATTTAAAAAGTAATTAATAATATATAATTTTAGTGACACGACTTTCTGAAGTGAATCTTCATTGCTAAGGGGGTAACAATAGAAAAAAAAACTTTTAGATTCCATGACAAACTCCTCCCCCCCCCCCCCCCCCCGGGTGAAACAACCGAACCTTGGGTAGTACCAACGTTACACAATGTGGACTCGCTGCTATGTGCCCAGAATGAAGAAAGAAGGTCCATCAAGCAATTGCTAAAGTGGATTAGGGAGCTCCTGTAGCATACGAAGACCCTACATCTATTGGTTGGAGTGGTCGGGTATGAGACACAACTGGATCAATCAGTTCTGTTGAGAAAGTTCGTGCTCATTTTTTTCAGATGCTGGTTCGGTCCAACTTAAAAGTGGTGCTCATGAAATCACCTAGTACATTCACAAAGTAACTGAGAATACTTAAATAGATACCGGCTAGTATCGCAATTTACGTTGCCATAAAAAAAGACTATAATACTATACATCTACCTTGAAGATAAAAATCCCTGTAATTTTTTTATGAAATATAGTTGGTACCATGTGCATAATGAATACGTTTCTTTCTATGTATTAGTATGAGAGAACTTGTACAAATATGTCAGAAGTGCACTTTTTTTATACGAAGACCTAACAACACTATATCCCAATGTTTTATCTAAATAAAAACACTAAACTACTTCCTTGAAAATATTATTTCTGTAGAGTAAAAAAGTTTAAGAATAATGTGTAAAATTTCAATATCGACTCCTACTGCATGCGAATGTAGCTCCCTTCTTTCATCTTCAAAGTGTCTCTGTCCTAAGGAATAGCCATTTGTGGTAGAACATTTAAGACATCTTATTTGAAGCGTGCACTGCTCTCTTCTTTTATTTTCTTAATGACTCTAGCCTAACGAATAGACATTAGTGTTAGAAAATTTAAGAAACTGGTACTAAGCCACCCACGCTTTTTTATTAAAATTAATTGTTTTGTTTAATACTTGATTCTTATTTTAAGCTTATTAAATTTTTTACCTTACACAGAGTTACACATTCTTTCATTTTGAACAAATTACTTAAACTAAAAAATATTTTTTAGTTTGTAACACATGTTTTTTTAAGTTTTTTAAATAATTTATTTAATTTTTTTTCTCTTTTTATTTCATAATTATTTTAATTTTTTTATACATTCCTCAAAATGCACCACAGAATCAATTTGTGTTATCAGAAGCATGGATATAACTATAAAACAAGTAGCATGCTGATACTCAGAGACTTATCATTTTTACATGGAAAACAGTATTACTCTATGATAATACTGAAAGATAATATAATATAATATAAATTTTGTGATATTTTTCTCTAAAAGAGTGACCCAGTAAACAATACGTTTTAAGAAAAAGAACATTTTGTTTAAAATGACCATGACTCATCCATCTGAGAGACCTCCCACTTCGCAGTACTCCTCGAAATTCACCACAAAATCATTTTTAAGAGTCCCGAAAATTTCGGAGGAAATATGACCCCTCCCCCCAGGAAGGATGACGGTTCTCGAAGGCCCAAGAAGCACGTCAAAATTACCGTATTTTAATTGTCCCGATTTTCAAAAAATCGGGGGTAAATGACCTCTCTCTTGAGGGGGGTGGGTAGATGTTGAGGGCCCTGAATGTCTCAGAAACACTCCAATTTGAAAGAAAAACTTTTTTTTTTTTAATTTTCGAAATTTTGTAGTTTTGATCCCTCTCCCCCACTTAAGGGGGGCAGTCTAATTCGGCCAAAATTCCCACAATATCCCACATTAATGAATATATATTTATATATAGCGTAGTTATTGCCCATAGCACGAAAGTAGTGGTTTTTTGCCCCTATTTCCCTACTCCCCTTTTCTCTCTTTGGGTAGAAGTCATGAAAATGTTATAATGTCATCGGGATTACATATACTAGCAATGTTTCAAATCGATAAGACAATTAGAAGTATGTTAAAAACGACTTACAAGATTTGATTACATAGTTACAAGTGAAGCTAATTAAAACCTGTCAATAAAAAAAGGTAACGGAGATGCGTGTGACGATGTAACATGAAATAAAACCGTAGTAACGGACTTGTAAATTAATGCAATTACAGCGGAGACTACAACAGCACGCCGAGAAAAACCCACAGCAGAAATCAGTAACGTTTTTAAAAAAAAAAAAAATTGGTTGTCTGTAAAGTCGGTTTACGGACGATAGTTTAACGTGACAACGTCATAACAAAACATTTATGAAATGATTGATCCAGAAGAAAAGGAAATATCATATTCGGCTTGAGACTGAGCCGTAATAGGTTTTTGCAACCAAACCATTTAGGCATTAAAAATATTATATTCTTGGAGGAAGAATTTTTTTTAATTTTTCAATCTTTTGCATGATAAAATCTACCTCTGCATACTTTTATGAATAAAATTTAATCATTTTTATTGAATTATCACTATTTTGTATGGATACAAATGAGTGAAATGAAATGTGCAATTGAATTAATAAATTTACTATTATTTGCATTCATTAATTCAATTATATTTATTACTTTTGAAATGTTGCGTGCGCCATATTTATTTTTACAAGTACAAAAAAAAATTTCGTAGTTGCCGTGTTTCGAGCCGACAACCTTTAGATTAAAAGTTTGGTACGCTAACCACACGCCCACGACGCCATACTAAAGTATTGTAGTTTCAAATGGTATATATATATTTATAAAAACTTTGTTCACGGTAGGGGTATAATATTAACACGATTTTATAACAAATACGTATCCCAAATACACCAAACTTATTTATAATGTGTTACAATATTTTTTAAAACATTTTGCAAAAGATCCCGGGTGTAATTTGAATTATTATGTGTTTCTGTAAAACACCATTGTTGGTTCAAAACGTATTTGAATTTTCAACATTACTTTTAAATAACCGTACCGATTGTGCTGAAAATCGGTGGACGATCGTTAAATTACATAATATTAATAATTCAAACGACGAAAATATGATTGAAAAGTCAAATCGATGGTTGTTCCAATCGAGTGGAAGAGAGATGCCACGCATGCGTACAATGAGCATGAAGAGAGATGCCACGCATGCGTACAATGAGCAAACAGAACACATCCGTAGTGGGACATCCGTAGTGGGACACTTTTTCGTGCGTGCAGCCGGCGTTCATCGATTTATAAGACGTTGTCACGTCAAAAATAAACATGGACCATGAGACCATCGTGACATGTTTTACATTCACGCTGCCCTAAACCAACATCTGCGTATGTGCACTTTGCGTGATTGGATCGTCGTTAATGTGACGCTTGGTTCAACGTAGTGCGAATCTTGAGTGTATCTGTAAAATACGTAAATGGCGTCTTTAACACAATCGATGACCAATGAAGAGTTTATAATCGCTCGAGTATGAATAGGTTGGTAGATTATATCCTGGATTATAGCCGGGTGATCAAATAATTATACCTAATGCGAAATATAGAGGCTCTACTCGTCAAAGTTAGGAACCTGATCCAAGAACCTTTATTTCCCAATAAGATTTTAAATGCACATACGGTATTTGTTTTTATCTTGCAGTCATTTCGATCACTAAATACGATCTTAGTTTATATATGTATGTGTGTGTGTGTATATATATATATATATATATATATATATATATATATATATATATATACACACACACACGCAAACGCACACACACACGCAAACGCACACACACACGCAAACGCACACACACACACACACTTTGCCTGCCCTCCAGATTTTTCCTTAGTTTTCTTATTCAATTCCCTTGCCAGAAATTGGAATTTTAATGGGAGTGGAAGAAATGGCTGTTACAAGTTTCGATTTTGTTTCCGGAAGATAATCTGTCTTTCGGATCACGTAAACTTTTTGGCTAAACGGAGAGAAAATTTGCCGACGGCAGAAGAAAAAAAAAATCCGCCAAAACACAATTTTCTACCTCTGCCTGCATCCGAAGAATGAACTACGGAATAAGTAAAATTGTTTTTTCCCTTTCCTTATATACGCAAGGGATTTTTTTTTATTTTTTTTTTCTTCTTAGCTTTAACTTTTATCTTTCTGCTTAGGAATTCTTTGATTATACAGTGAAATTCGAGGGGGGGGGGATGGAGGACTTGGTAAGGAAATAAATGGACTGACAAGAGGGCATTTGCATACACATGACACAGCAGTGGCCCATCACGTCTCTTTGGCTTAAGGAAACTTGCTTCGCTTTCTACTGCGGAACTGGCTTCCCCGCGATGTAGACTTCCGAAATAAGTGACATTCTTAAAATCTGAGGGGAAAAAAATGCAATAATAGATGATATTTGTTACTTTTTTTTGGCTATTTTAAAAGCAACTGGTGGTGTAAGTTGTGCTTTAAAGCTAAATGATGCCTGAATAAATGTTGAGCGTGACTCAGGAATACAACCATCTGCACTCTTATTTTAAATGGTCCAAACTTCTCTCAAAATCAGTTAAATTTAATTTAAAATTGGTTTAAAAAAATAAATAAATAAATCACTCTAAATGTTTTTTCAGTAACTAATGCTAAGCTTATTTATTTGTAAGTGGATTTCCCTAGACGCTGAGTAAAAACCCATTGATTTTCCATGCATTAACAACCAGTTAGTAGGTTTTTCAATCAAAACAATTTAAATTTATCAGACCGCTGATTTGGATTCAGGCCGGGTTGACAAACTTTGCGAGAAACGTAAAAACGGAAGAAGTGCAACACGCAAAATGTGATCATGTTGTGTAGTACCCGTTTAAAAATTACTCAAGAAGCAAAAACGCTACACAAGAACCGCTCATTTTTCAACGTCTTAAGTTTCTGCTAACGTTCACGCCTTCTATGTATGAAGTGAAATATTCTGACAATATTTAAAGATACTGGTATTATGTTTATAGAAAGCAAAAATTTAAATTATTTTAAGTAGTATATGAATGTCGGTTCTGTGCCTGGTTCCTACTGGAAGAGCGCGAGGAGCCGACCGCCATATTGGATTGTGACGTAACGGTGGCCATCTTGGATCACCTTGACCTATAATATTGCCCTTCAAAATATGCTAAAAATTGCCAATGATTACTCAAATTTGGCAAAATATTGCCCAAACTTAACCAAACTTCGCCCGAATTTCCAGTGTTTAGAGGAAAAAATTCCCCAAAAAATCTCAAAATATCAGGGAAATAAAAATTTCCTTATTTAGACGGGAAAATTCCCGTTTCGAAGGAAAATTTCCCATTTTAGTCCTGAAAAAAGGCCAGAGGCTTGAAAATTCCCTTTTGAAGCTTAAATTACCTGTAGCCAAGCCTCTGAAAGGAATATTTGACCTTGAAATTGACCTCGGCCGTCAGAATTGCAATTTTCGTTACGGTTGCCATCTTAAAATACGCATTTTTATGCTAGAAATTCGGGAAATTTTTAAATATTATAGAAAAACTAGCTGACCCAGCAAACGTTGTTTTGCCATATAAATATTTCTAGGGAATTTCTAGCTGCAGTACCCGGCGTTTCCCGGGCTGAACACAGGGTGAAGATGTAGTTAGTAATTGTCTTCTTAATTTGAATGTCAAGTGTGCAAAATAATTTATATCACTTTCAGATCCCGACAGACGTTCTGCCAGTGTATAGTTATTTACCTGTATACATCATAAAATTGGTGGTCTGTATGTAGTCTAGACTCTATAAAGCACTATAGAAAAAAGCTTAAAAATAAGAGATTACTAATATTAAAAAGATTCCATTATCTAGCTAATGATCAGCATGCATTGCAATGCCTCATTCAGTTTTGTTTTGTAATATTTTTGAAGTAGTTACACATATACAAATCATCTATCCATCCCTCTAAACATGTATTTATCTCTATCTACATCTTTATACATCTATGTATCTCTCTATCACTATTTATCTCTTTATATCTACATATTTACATATATACCTCACACTATCTCTATCTCTTCTATATATAAATATCTATATATCTCTATACATCTATATATCTCTTTATCTAACCCATTTCATTTTCTATACCTCGCTCTATCTCAACTTATCTCTCTGTCTCTCTCTATCTCACTCTATATAATATATAGAGTGAGATAGAGAGAGAGTGAGACAGAGAGATAAGATAAATATAAAAGAGAGTCAGAGATATAGTGATATATTATATAACTCTATCTCTGACTCTCTCTTATATTTAAATAAATTGTGTCATGCGTGCGCACTTATACAACAAAAACAGACGAAGTGCCGCTATATAATATGAAATAAACACATTTTTTGAAACAATTTGTGCTCCAACTATTGCAAAATAGTTATACCGTCTCAGAAATTGGATAAATGGTATAGGAACGCATACGGCACAAACAAACGAAAATTAAAGACATGACAAACGCATCAAACGATGGTGCGTTTAAAATTCAAAGGCAACTAACTCTATCTATTGACGAAGTTAAGAACAAAACTGTTATGAGCGCCTTTATTTTGCTAGCCGCTGCGAGCTCTACTAAGCGGGCTGGTCTCACCAAGGAGAAAAATATGAATTTGCCAGACCTTACTATGTGTATGATAGTGTGGCAGACATAAAGAAATGACACTCACTCACTATTTGTATGTCTATGATCTATAATTTTTTCTGTTATAAAATGAAATTATCACTTTTTCACTCTCTTAGGGATGGAATTTCATATTAATATGTGGTCTATGTGTTAATCCAGGTAATGAGCTCGCTGTAGGCGAGGAAGGTTGATCAAGTGTTATTTGATCAGCTATCGACCGGGGTTGAAAAATATAAAATTCTATTAAAAATTAGGGGTTGGTGATAGAAGGGTGAAAATTTAGGGTTGAATGTATTTATTAATGCCAATTTATAAAAAAAATAAAATAAATTTTTTTTTTCAAAAATTAAACAAAAAATGTTAGGGGTGGACAACCCTTATCACTTAGGGATATGAAAAATAGATAGTAGCCGATTCTCAGACCTACTGAATATGCATACAATATTTGATAAAAATCGGTCAAGCCGTTTCGGAGGAGTATGATAACTAACACTGTGACACGAGAATTTTATATATAAGATAGTTAATACAATTTTAATAAAATAAACTACCGCCATTTTAAAAATTGTCCGCCATATTAGAAATACATAAATAATATCCTATTTTAACAGGAAAAATTTTAAAATTGATAAAATTTTAATAAAAAGTACTACTGACATTTTGAAATTTGTTTGATATCTTGAAAATCCGTAAATATTATTCTATATTAATGAAAATATTTTTAAATTTATAAAAGTTACTTAAATGCGATTTAATTAATTTTTTGAAATAATTATTCTAAACTTATTTAAGTAAATCCAAGAGAGCTTTGTATCAGTTTATTTCAGTGCAGTTAAATAAAAATTTTGTTAAGAAAATAATAAATGTGTTGTAGTTTAACTAGTATTATTGATTTATAATCTGTAATATTTCAATTATGTTATCTAGAAGGCAGACACTACATTAGATAAACTGAACCTTTGTCCACCCAACATGGAGATAAAATTTTTTTTCCGAAGCCAAGGACCGTTTAGGCGGTCAATCAAGAAATTTTAATTTAAGCGTGTGTCAATTATAAATGAAATAAAAATACTTCATGTTGTGTTTGAGCAACTATATCTTAGGAGCTTCAAACGCGGTTGACCACCGAAGCGATTGTCAAAGAAGTACGAGCAGGTCGAAGCGAGGGTCAACTCTAAAAAAAAAAATTTGTTCAGGCGATGTTGGTATGCGTTCAACGTGGCGGCTTCGGTTCTCCTCCCAACTCCACCACGCCTCACCCACGTCGAATCATCCCCCCCTAAAACCCGTTAACCCTTTTCACAATTCTACCCACCCGCCTGGCCGGCCACCAGTCCGACAGCCATTTTGCTCTGATCACTCCAAATCCTGTTTGCTGATGCAAATTTATCTGACGATAGATCCGTATCATATTCCCCTCTTCTCCCTCTTTTTTTCGCTCCCCCTGGACCTTACACAGAAAAAAAAAAAGAGGCCTACGTTTTAGAAAGTAATTTTTGAAGTTATACTTCTTTAGGAGCATTATGAAAAAAATGCCAAGAGTGAATGCGCGCGTTGCATGCAACAGAAATTGACATAATGCAAATAGGCTAAATATAAATAAAAACTGTATATCTATGTGCTTTAAATGATAAACATTAGTAATTGATACTGAATACTTGTCTATATAGTACAAACATTTATCTATTGTGATTATAAGAGATAGGAATCGTGTTTATAAACTCTTTCAAGAGTATTTATGTAAGTAAGGTTATGTTCACGTATGTATGATGATGTCAGGTTGCTTGTAAGCTTCCATTGTCGCTGGCAGGGAGTGTCTGTGAAAGGTTTAGTAGTCTCCTGGCCGTTTTCAAGAGAGTGTTTGTGACGCTATGTTCCTGTATGTATAATTTATTTGCATAATGAATGATAACATTATTATTTAATTAATAATTAAAGTAAAAAATTAAATTAAACATGTCATATTAATTGATTTTCATCATTTTACTAAATTAAAAATTAATATTATAAACATTTTAAAATTAATATTAGTAGTGTAATTATGGCGAGTCGGGCACAATGTATTTCTTATAGGACTATGGCTTGATGCCTTGATGGCTTGGCTTGGCAATCATGAGTATTCGAATATTTTCGGGCGTTTCCGTCGCTGGATGCCAATGATCGGGACCTCGACGGCCATCTTGGATGACTCCACATCTGCCATTTTTGAATTTACATTTTTTAAAATCTGTAATTATTTAGCTAGAAACTCGGAAAAATTTCCAAAAATGACCCAAAAATTATCTTATTAAAATAGTTATGGATTCGATTGATTTCTGTTCGTGGTTCGATCCATAATATACCTATGCAAAATTTGTAATTTCAAGTTAAAATTTTTTTTAAAATAAAATATGGTAAAACAATCCTAAATGAGGTTTCAATTCCTCATTTTCCAGCTGTAACCACCCTGTTGCTTTACTCCAGCAACACCGCGGTCAACAATCTGTCCTCACACTCTTTCCCCAAGGAGGGTCAAACTTCACGCGGGTGGCACGATCCCACCGCACGTGACTGTACAAAATATAGTTCCCCTTTTCATTCCGCAAGTGTGAGAGGCTTTAAAACCAAACAATATAAGAGCAGCATTAAAAATTTTTAATTCTCTCATGGCTGTTACTGAGTAGCATGATTCAAACTAACTCCTAAGAACATTAAACTATAACTCTATATTTACATTTACATTTAATTTATTTGATTGGCAAAACAAAATATTAAATGAAAGGTCCTTGAGTCTCTATAGTTCCTGTGCGCGCACTTTTACGATATTATGCATGAACTAGTTTGCCTGCTGTTTGTCCCGAGCAATCACGGCCTAAGTGGGTAATGTCGCACCTCTCGTAAAAAGCATCCAAAAAAAAGTACGTCCACTTTAAAAACTAGCAAGACACGGGCCCGCCCTTCGCCTATTCTGGCAACAAGGTGTATGTGCGTCGACTCCTTACTTTATACGCGTTGACTGGGCCCAGCTGGTCGTCCACGCGGGTCGCGGTCGCCGCCAGCTCTCGCCGGCCCATGTTGCTGTCGTCGTCGCTGGCTCGCAAGTCCCGTCTAACAAGCTCGCGCGCCACCGCTCTGCGCGTCACTCCGCCACGTCATCGTCGTGCACCTTCGACCGTCCTCGGGATTGCTCGGAACACCCAATACCCACTCAACACTTGGCTTGGAAGTTAGAGATGCTGACCGCACGACCATGAGGCAAAAAAAAAAAATAAAAAAAAAAATAAAATATTTATAGTTATTATTTTAGTTTTATCTTAAGCACTGCACGTCCATCCCTGAGTTGGGTTTTTGCATATTTCGTAACGAAATGCCCAGTTTGTAAGTCATTAATCTTTTTTCTGTCTTAGTTTCTTAGTTTTTTAGGTGCTGACTGGCGGCGGAGTGAGTGGTCAGTGTAACCACTCACCACCAGGGGCGCTTGCGTCCCTGGTCACTAAATCCATTCCTGGATAAAAAGCAAAGCGGACCACGAGTCCAAGAGTACCTAGTATAGAAAAGGGGCTCCGGGCACTGGGTTTGGATTGTGTGGATTGCGAGATTGTCGGTCCGCCATATTGGATTGTGATGTCACGGCGGCCATCTTGGATGGTTGTGACCTTGACCTTTGACCTTGACCCCGGCGGCCATTTTGGATCCGCCATCTTGGATCCGCCATTTTGTATGACGTCATTTTGTTTTCTCGAACATTCTGGCGTTGTGTTTTCCGCCATTTTGAATTATGATGTCACCGTTGCAATTTTCGTTACGGTCGCCATCTTTAACTTATTTATTTATTATCCGATTTTAATGAAAAAAAATTTAAAATTTATAAAAAAATTCAAATAATAAAAATTTAATAAAAAATATTTAAAAAACAAACATTTACGACACGGAGCTCGGAGTCCTTGGTTCGAACCCGATGAGTGCAAAAAAATAAAAATGGCGACCGATCCTTCCCTCACAGTGGCTGCTGGCAGACTGACCCCACCACTTATTTCAAATTATATATATATCTTCACCTAGTATGACGTCATGTCCGCCATCTTGAAAATCCGTAATTTTTATGCTAGAGATTCGGGAAAATTTTTAAAAATCATTAAAAAAATTAACTAATCGAATTAAATAAAAAAAATAAAATAAAATATTACTTAAAAACCACTGTTGCACATATCGTTATGGTCACCATATTGGTTTATAAAATTGTTCCATGTTTCGTAATGCCCACCATCATGGTTGAGGACGATGTCGTCGTTACACTTTATGTTACGACTGTCATATGGGATCCTATTACTGTTGCATGTTTCGTTACGGCAGCCATCTTGGAATCGTGTAATTATTTAGCTAGAAATTCGGGAAAAATTCAAAATTGATTAAATAAATTTGTAAGCAATATACTGGTTGATCCGGTCAGTTGCTGTCCCTGGTTCGATACTTGATCGATTCAATATAGTTTAATTTTATGTAAAAATATTAATTTCAATAAACCATTTTCAACATTCTTAAAGAGACTTTAAATCCTCTACTACCATCATCCTATCAGACATCAAGACCAACATCTTGGAATATTCGTAATAATTAACCTAGAAATTCACGAAAAAGTTAAAAACTCATTAAATAAATTTGCAAACAATATACTGATTAATTAGGTCGACTAAGGTCCTTGGCACGATCCTGGACGAAGCTAAAATAAATGTAATTTAAATACCAGAAAAGCGTAAGGTTCGAGAAATAAAAAACACCACAAAGTCTTTTACAAACATAATATTTATTACACAATTTCTATCCTACTACAGGATCACTTGCGAAAGCCGGCAATCTTATAATCATTTAGGTCCGCATAGGCGTGAAATGACTAATTCTTAGCTCCAATCGGTCTATACTAGAAAGAGCCCAGCCAGAACCTTTACAGACATAGTCCTCCTCTTCTTGGCAGAGTTTCTGGATACCGTTTTTAACAGTTTGCTTTACATCGTCAGAAATGTAAATTACTGCAGCCGATGTCTTGAATGCACACTTCTTCACTTCGTCTTCGAATGGATACGGCTTTCCATATATACAGTCCAACCACAAGTTATAAGGTAGGTTGCGGTTATAAGGCCCACCAGGAAATAAGGCCCAGTTGTTTTTTAAAATATATCCCGCCAAAAATCTTGCACGCTGAGAGTGCCGTCATGAAGCTACTAGTAGTGCTATCTAACGACAAACTCATCAACTTCGTAGTCTTCGTTGTGTTCAGTATACATCACGTCAAAGAAACGGGAGGTGAGTGTTTGCTTTATTTAATAACATTTCTACAGAAAAGAAGCTCTACATTGTAATCAATATATTAATAATAAGTTAAGGTAAGATAGAGTGTATTAGTGTACTTTATTAACAATGCAATCATGCATTAAAATTTAGGTTAAGACTATTCCTCTTTTTTGTGTTGAATAAAACAAAAATGGCGTGCTAACAGGAAATAAAGCCCAGTGTTAATCGAGGTGGGCCTTATTACCTGCCATTGGTTTTAAAAAATGTTACACTTCATGTACATGAATTTCAATTCTAAAATAACTTTTGACTATTGTTAAGTAAAGTTTTAATGAATGTGATTAGTGTAAATTTTAAAGAAATCTTTTTAATAAAATATAATTTCAACAAAACATGTTAATCTCTGTCCAGATATAATATTAATTTTAATATTTAAAAATCTAGAATTTAAAGAAAATATGACAGTTACTGCTGCCATGCTTCGATTTTTATTTTAAAATGAATTTCAAATAAATACTTAATCACTAGCTGCAAGGAAATTCGTTTCTTGTTAGTGGCCACACATTTTTCTATCTACAACATGCATAGAAAATAACTTATAACCAACACTTATTGTTTGATATAACAAAAATAAAATTGTTGTTCCAGATTATTGAACAATGGGCAAGAAATGCAGAGGACTGAGAGCAAAGTGGGACCAATCTACGATGCAAGAAGCTCTGAGGTTACTATCACAGGGGAAATCGCAAAGGTATGTGGAAAATAAGTTGGGTGTACCACGCAGAATCCTGAGGAATCACATAAAATCAGGGTCATCTGAGCGTAAGCTGGGGAAACGATGCATTCTAATAATTGATCAAGAATGTGACCTAGAGAACAGAATAATACGCTTATGTGAAATTGGATTCCCACTCACACCGGTAATTCTACGCAGGTGTGTTTACAAATTTGTTGAAAAGCACGGTATTCCATACCCATTCAACAAAGAGGAGCAGCTAGCAGGTAGATAATGGTACCGTTCATTCATGCGCCGTCATCCACGTCTTGCAAACAGAAAAGCACAATCATTAAATCCAGCTAGAGCACAGAAACTGAATCGTGTGATTGTTGGCGATTATTTCACTAAGCTTGCCGACACTATTGTTACTCTGGATTTAAAAAGTCAGCCGCAAAACATTTTTAACATGGACGAGAAAGGGGTTAGACTTACGTTACATCATCAACAGTCAGTATTGGCACAAAAAGGAGCAAAGCGAGTGCATCTTGTAGCTCAAGAACATGCGGAAAACGTTACTGTTGTAGCATGTGTGAGTGCTTTAGGCCAAGTGATACCGCCAATGATTTTGTTGAAGGGTGTAAGGTACAAACAAAGTTTTAGGTATGGATTGCCGCCCGGCTCAGCTGTGGAAGTGACAGGAAAAGGCAGTATGACAACCCAAGTGTTTGTTAAATGGTTAGAACATTTTAGTAAATTCAAACCTCCCGGCCCTACACTGCTCATTCTTGATGGAGCAAAATGTCACCTTGACATTTCAATTGTCGATAAAGCTGAAGAACATGAGATTACTCTGTTTTGCTTGCCGTCCAACACGACTCACGAGCTTCAGCCTTTGGATAAGGCAGTGTTCCGGTCTTTTGAACACTACTGGGACCAGCAGCTCCTTTTGTTTTGGGAAGAAGATCCCGAGGAGCCAAATAGGAAGCTTACTAAGGACACTTTTTCTCATGTATTCACTCCTGTTTGGAGTAAATGAATGACACTAACAAACATTGCCAGTGGTTTTAAAGCAACAGGCATTTGGCCATTTAACAGTGCTGCGATACCTGATGAAGCTTTTGCGCCCAGTCTTGTATCACACCAAGATGCATCAGACGATGACATGCCTCTTTCTCAAAATTGGAAAAGCTTAGCAAGTCACCATTTCAAGAACTTATGGGTACACATAACATAAAACCTAAACGTAGCAAAGTCCCACGAAAAAAGGCTGTCAACTACAAAGCTCTAAAATTGAAAAAAAAAAAAACCTTTTTGAAAAACATTCCACCCAATCGTTGCAGCAAAATGATTCTACAACCATGGCTCAACCGTCCACTTCAAATGCTGATGCTGATGAAGGGGCTGCCCAAGAGCAATGGCTGTGTGGTGTCTGCCAAGAAGATTTTATTGCAGACATGCGAGCATGCCGTTCCTGCAATACTTGGGTCCACGAGGACTGTGTTGGGCTCACAATTGATGATGATGATTTCATTTGTTTTGATTGTAATGAGTAACTTATGGAATTTATTGATGTTAGCTTGTGTTGTTAACTTACCATAACTGTGTTACATGTTGTCTTTATTTCTCAGTTTGTATTATGGTTTAAGCTTATGGTGTCGATTGTTAATTTTTTAAGGTTTTTTTTAAGTTCAGTATCCTTTACTCCCAAGTTAGATGTTAAGATCAGATTAAATTCAATAATGCGCACATAGATACACATTTTGTCTGCTATGAGTTTTATTTGAGTATTCCAGATTTATTATTTTTATCCTCATGTTAACATTTTGTTTGTCAAACCAATATTACTATTTACAAATATTTTCTGCACTTTATAAGTTTTCATTCTGATGTTATACATGCGGGCCTTATTATATGCTGTTACAGGTAATTTGGCCCAGTTACACTTATCTACATTTCTTTTTACATAATTTCCATTATCTATGTTATAGTCAATTTTGTACAACCCTCATGTAGCAATATAATCTGCGAACATTTTTTATAAAAAATATTTTTTTAAATATCCAATATTAAAATAATTACAAGCAATTATTTTGTAAGTGGGCCTTATTTGCCCCTCTTATCTTATTTTAATGGTCCGTTTGTTGCTACATCATCAGTAAGCTGATTGATTATGTCCTCTCTGATATCATCCAGAAAATTACAAATGTCTTTCGACTCACCTAACGTATTTAGATAATAGTAGTCTTTCAATGTTCCACGAAATGCAGACTGCACCAAGAAGAACCCATTATCATTCAATTGTAATGCGCCGAACACAGTCTTAGGTTTATTTTCATGTCCAGACGGTATAGCAATCGGTTGCTGCACATCAGTTTTCTTGCTTGTTCTCTTACGAGTCTCCAATCTAAAGCGAGGAGTCGAAATTTCTACAGGTAGTTCTTCAGTAGACACACGGACTTTACCGTTGCATTTTTTTGCATGTCGACGCAAATTATCAATTCGAGTAAACCATTCATAACACTCATCACAGCGAAACTTCATGCGAGAAGGATTCTTCCTGCATTTACTCCGTTCATGTCTCCGTACATCATGAGCAAATGCGAACGACATATCACAGTAGCTGCAAGGATACCGGGGTGATGAAGACGAGCCTTTCAGACCCAATCCAGATACTGATGTTGTCGCAGTTGCACCATCTCCAGGCATGCTCTTATGAACATCAATGCAGCATTGTTGTATAGAAACCTTTACATTCTGCCGCACAGCAGGACCTTTGCATATCTTCATGTGCGTTTTCATATTATCTTTTCTGGCAATTTGCTTATGAAATTTCTCACAAACCAACATTTTACGATAATGGTTCTTGGTACATTCTCTCTTCTCATGCCGTCGAGCATTGCTGCTGTTTGAGAAAATCTTGTCGCAGTAACAGCACCGATGTTCGTTAGTCGTTGTCGAATCACCATCCATTGAAGTCTCCATCGAGGACGAAACGAAGTTCGTCGAGTTTTCCCGTGTAGCCAGCACCACCGGCATTTAAGTCTCTTCTGCTGACGGTATCGCGACTGTTGAAGTCTCCTCTTGTGATGTCGTCGTTGCCGACGGGATCTGCACCTTCTTCGACGTCGCTGACGTCAGGGTTCCCGTAGATGATGGTACAACATCCATCAAGTTCGTCGTTTCAGACGGTAAAGATGCCATCGAGTTTACAAGAACAGGTAATTGACACGACTTATGCACTAGAAGAATCAAACTAGGTGATCCTTACACTGGCGACGTCAGTAACAAACTGAGCAACCTGCTGTCTAGGACTCGCTTATATACACGCACCGGTTGGAATAATACTCTAGTCAAATCAAGACCCAACTACTATAATACTCAAGTCAAAACATCATTTAAAAAAGAAGCACACCAAAATAAGGTAACGCATTTGGAAACAAATTCATCAAATGAAATGAACACGCAGTGCACGCACTTTCAGCTTGCATCACAAAGTTAACATTTAAATTTCATTCAAGCGAAGTACCAAGCCAATGTCACATCATATTAACATCCCATTGGTCATACTATCCTCAAAATTTCACAGTCTTATAAATCACACCAGTTATAGAAGGACTTATAGTTTATAACACACATCATTTCAGCCATTGTTCTTTAACAAATTCGAATTAAAAAATGCAAAATGTAAGTACTTGTTAAATTGAAGAACCAGGTACGTAAATATTTTATATACTTTATGGACACTGTAGACGCCAAGAGAATGAAAGTACATGTGTAAGAATGATATTTAATAAAACTCATATTAAATTGTATATTTATTTCCAATAATATACATCTGATCAAAAAAAGTAGGTTTTATTCTATAAACCCTGCATTTCGTAGTTCATGTTTCTTTGAGGATGTATACATTTTCAACATTTTGCGAACCAAGTAGAAGTTTTAGCCTATTCTCCAATCATTTGGATTGACTCTCGATATTCAATTTGGTCTCGCGTGCTACGGCTTCCATCTTCTTTACATATATGTTATTATTAGTCTTAAAAATTTCGCGTCCGTGTCACTATCACAGACGTAAAGGCATCATCACCGTAGCTATCAGTTGTAATACCAGGAGCTGCATCAATATCACTCATTTTATTATATCGTTTCCACATTTCTGTTGTCAGAGATGTACCACAATCTATGATATTGTGAGCTTTACAATATTCTCTATTGTTTTCTAGACATGGTTAGCTACATTCTCATTTTCTTTAAAAGCCTATGTGTCCAGTTTTATTATTTAATCCGTCAACCCATCATCCCAAACTCAATTAAATCATCTTAGCATATAGAAAAAAAAAATCAACAAAGTACCTTTCATTTAATTTTAGGAACCGCATCATCCTTTCCACCTATAGTTTAGTTTCTTGAGCCCAAGAGTCTTTCATTATATACCATGCAGTGTTCTTTAAGAGATGTGGTATAAGCCCTACCACCATTTCTACATACAAATCCATCCTATCAATGATTTGTTTACACATAAAAAAACCTTCACGTTATTTTTACGCGTATTATTAAAGTATCACTTCGACTAAAATAATTACCGCTCATAGTAATTTCTACAAAGAACTCGATTCCCAAGACATTTTAACCATCATCTCAGAAAACAACCATGTCACGTCTATATCACAAAGTAAAAGAGGGTAGAGGAGATAGGTCAAACGACAAGTGCTAGTCACTCATAGGGTAAGGAACAGGTGTTCGATACCTATCTCAGACATTGTAGCATCAATGTATTTTTCTTACCTCATGTACAAAAATATGTTCCAATGCATACGAATTTAAACTTATTCACGTGCGACTAGTCAAAAGTACATAAATTCAAGCACGTTAACCTCAAAGAAAATTAAAAAAATTTTCAAGGATAGAGGCAGAGACTACACGATCGAGACACGCATACCGTCACCTGCAAATGAACATTGACCCCTCGCGCAGGAGTTGCAAACTTGCAGAATGCTGCGGCAGTCATATGTCTGCTCGAGTCATACATACATCACGTCGCTAGTCTTCCCACTCATTACACGTAAAACTCCAGTGAAATCGTAATCCAGCATACGTAAAGTAATTGCTGGAACCACTTCAAAGTATGCATCACTGTACCAGAGCAGAAAATCAGCTTATGAATGTATAACGTGCTACCAACAAAAAAAATTTGTAGCACATATACGAGTAGTCGTTCCCTACATACCATACTGTGAAAGCCGATACTCTGATAATTATAAGCAGCAAAATATTTTTAATCAAGACCCCGGCCAGTATACATTATTTCCATGTTGTAAAAATTCATGTTAGTAATCAGCAACGAAGGAGCGAGTAACTTGGACGAAGAACCACTTTCCAAGTATCCAGAATCTTACTGATACAGCCCATACAGTGCACCAGAGTACTCCGAAGTATGATCAATTGATTAACATTATTTAATTTTTTTAATATCACCTCCGTAGTGTACACCAATATATGACAGGTTACGATTTAAGACCATAAATTTCCCACATGTCTGTTAGTTTTATTTCGGGAAGTAATAAATTATTTCTCAGAAATAATAAATCAAGTTCCTATCAGATTTGCTCTAACGTTACGGTATTACATACACCAGCACTTTACCAAAACATCTCCCATAAAAAATCCTAATAATGCATATAACATACTCAGACAAAAATAATTTTAGCAAAATAAACTGTCTTGAACATTATTGGTAAAAATAATAATACACACAAACAAGTCAAAACGTGCATTACAACTCCTACCAAAATTACGTGTCACATGTAGTTTATTACATTAAGATGAATGAAGTAGGTTAAGAAAAATAAATCAAATAATATTTTTAATTCTATAATTTATTTAAAAGGTTACATTTATATACAAAGAAATTTGACACTGTATATACGTATATCGTATACATTTCTCAGTTCATGTGACATTCATTTTTATTAAAATAAATTATTATATTTCGTTTTTAGAGTGACAAAATACAAATAATTCATACAGATCACGATACATCAGTTCAGGAGTGTAGCACCTTAGAGGACCAGAGATGTTGATGCTAGAAACATTCCTTTACAAAATTTATAATGTTTTTTCAAGTATAATTTTCGTGTAACCTGTACACCGCACTTCTCACACAGAAATTTTACACAGTCAAGATTTCTTCTGCAGCCATGCTTTTCATGGATGCGTGTACTTCGTAGTCGTTCAAATCGTTTACCACAGTAGCAGCACTGATACAGATATTCATCGCAATTACCATCGCTTCACCGCTGTACAACTTGCAAATGAACTTTGATTTTACAATGCCTAATCAAATTACTTTTGTTTGTGAAATGTACACCACACGGGTCACACGGAAATTTCACACGATTAGCGTTTCTTCTACAGACATGATTTTCATGTCTTCTTGCATTTTGACGGTATTTAAAACTCTTATCACAGTACGTACACAGATGTCTCGTCGTTAGACCTTGAGTCACCGACGGCTCGGAAAGTATCTTACTTTCAATGTACACTGCTGTTGTAGGCGACGAAGTCCCGTATGTTGCATGAGCTGGAGATTTCCCAGTCAACATTGACAGATCATCTGTACTGGATGCCAAAGAATCTGATGTATACCTACACGACTGATGCAGAAGCTGGGAATTGCTCACAAAATGTTTTATTTACCAAATGCGGTGTAGTTGCAGGTATCGGAGTCTCCTCTGCGTTCGATAATGCACACATTGAAGTCTCTTGGAGTGAAGAGACAGTAGATACAGCCATCATCGGGATCTCTGGAGCTGCCCTCATCGTTGTCATCGGGATCTGCTTCGTCATCATCGCCTCCGTCGTCAGGGACCCCGGTGAAGACGCGAGACCCTCCGCCAAGATCTCTGCAGCCGTTGACCCCGCCACCATTGGGATTTGTACCGATGTCATCGTTGCTACCATTGAGTTCGGATACACATGAATATTCATGTATCGTACTTATATGCAGACAAGTCAATCCATCAGATCTGCACTGCACAACTACAAGAGGTGGACTGAGGGACCTGCTGTCTAAGACTCGCTTAAATATCAGCGTCCGCTTGTATAATACGCAAGTCAATACATCATCCATTGTTATGACTTTAAAAAAAATTAGGAATTTAAGAGTATAAGTTTAAATTATATATTCAAAAAAATAATCACACATCCTACATACACGGTTAATTTAGACTTACTAGAAGGACCAAGAGTCTTTGAACAATGGAAGTTTCAGAACTCAAACATAATTTAAATTTTATTAAGTACAGCTACACAAAACCTCCAACTGACTCCAAATGTCTACAACACATGACTAAAATATATTATCCCATACCAGGCTAGGTCCAAAGTCAATTTTTTTGTACCTCTCATCTTCAGTTCAGAGGACCTTCAGTGTTGATATAGCTACAGCCAAGACATGCCCAGTACCATACATCTTCAAAGCCTTCAGAGTCGATCCTTCTTAAGCCTTACGACAAAAGTCTCCGAAACAAGAGACCTACTCTATAAGTTTACTAGATATTTATATGCTTGTCATAGCACACATCGATAAATATCTTCGTAAATAACCCAACATATTATCAGACCACCAGCATTCGATTTATACACCAACAATTCCATCAACACAAGTCCATTCTACATTAAGCTCTTCACTTACTTCCACCAGTCTACTCAGCTACACTCAGTACACAAAAACTAAAAGAAGTCAATTAACAACATAGTATTTATGTTACATTCGGTCATTTAACATGAGGTGCCCGCCATATTGAAATTTCGGCACCATCTTAGATATTTGTATTTATTGACTTATTAGTTCGGGAAAAATTCCAAAATTCACCGAAAAAATCACACATTATTTTACATATTGAACCGAAACTAGCTTCGATCTATGGACGAAGCTGAAAATAAATTTAATTTAAATACCAGAAAAGTGTCAGGTTCGAGAAATAAAACACCACAAGTTCTTTTACAAACATAATATTTATTACATAAATTCTATCCTACTACATGGTCACTTGCGAAAGCCAGCAATCTTATAAACATTTAGCCCTGCATAGACGTGAAACGACTAATTCTTAGCTCAATCAGCTCCAACTGCTCATAATGCTCCAACAGCTACAATAGCTCCAACAGCTCCAAATGCTCCAAAGGCTCCAAATGCTCCAACAGCTCCAAATGTTTCAAATGCTCCAAATGCTCCAAATGCTCCAACAGCTCTAAATGCTACAACTGCTCCAACAGCTCCAACAGCTCCAAATGCTTCAAATGCTACAATTTATCCAAATGGTCCAATCGCTCCAAATGCTCCAACTGATTTAAATTACTTTTTTTTTTTTTTCGAACATGACATGTTCACATGCATGACTTTATTAGTATACATTTTTGGATGTCAGTGGTGACTTTTTTACACCTTTATGTTATAAGTTTTATTTAGAAATGAGCTTTTCGAGAAATTGTTAAAATCCATTTTGAAAAAAAAATATTAATTTTTCTTCAAGTTTATACACATGCATTTATTTGAAACCATTATTTTATGTAGCCAGCTTCCTTCAGTTCTTTAAGTATGAAGGATATTTCTTTGATGTTCGAATAGTTTCTTGCACAAAGCGAACAATGTAGTAGTCTTAGCCTGTCAACCAATATGTTAGGATCTTCCCATGAGGTATAATCAATCTCTTCTGCTACGTTCATCTTCCTATTATGTTTATAATAAATAATATTATCTCTGGTGTTTTTCGTTTCAACACCAACCACAAGGTCACTATCGGCATCGAGCCAGTGATTATCACAAGCTTAATCAGGATAATTTATTTTATTACGATGACGTCGTCTGGCCGACGACCACCCCAGAGCCCGACCTGCACCCACCAGTATACGCTCCCGCTAACGGAACACACCCCTGGCCATGGCCCACCCGAGTCAGGCGACCCGAACAGCAATTAAAGGCAAAGACGCGGAAACCTGAGTAGACAAGAAAAGAACCGTACCCATTCCTCCTGAAACATTAAATAAGGATTTTAGCGACAATAAAATCTCTTCCAGACACACCCGTTTGGAGTCTAGCGTAATGAGGTCACGCCTGGCGCGAGAGAGGCCGAGCCTCCCTCGGACGCCATGCCAGTTCGGCAGTTCAGCGCAGCTCACGGACCGGGGCGGACCTACGTCCCACGGAGAGGCAACATCCTTTGTCTTCATCGAAAGTAACGTCCGGTAAATATAGTCACTAATTAACAGAACCCCTTTTATTGCTTAACCTCTCCGTGAGTACCCGGTCCCTTTTTTCGGTCCAGGACCTAATCCGGCCGCATCAATTTAAAGACACCCCGCACCACACTTGGTCAGCGGGGCTGCTCTTCAGTATACGGCACGGGCCGCCTACCGCAACTTACAAAACTTTATTTAAGGTCACGCGCACGCCGCTGACCACAAACCCGCAAGGGAACTTGGACGAACTTAATTGCGGTGCGTGTTTCACCACAGTGGACACAACACCCGCGCCGAGACATTTGCATACGGGATTGGCCGTCTCCAATCGTCCACCCCCTTAATTCAGTGTATTTGTGTATCCCGTACTTTGTATTGCTAACTTACGTTACCCGAGTAACGAGTGCCACGTAATTTGTGCGCGCCCCCTTAATTCAGTGTATTTTGTGTCCCGTACTTTGTATTGCTAACTTACGTTACCCGAGTAACGAGTGCCACGTAACTTGTGCGCACCCCCTTAATTCAGTGTATTTTGTGTCCCGCCTTTGTGTTACGAAATTACGTTACCCGTGTAACCAGTGAGACGTATGAGACGTAACAGCGTCCGAGGCCACGTAACGCGGAACACAAACTTTACGGCACCACGGAATAACGAGTAAACCCCCCCCCCCCCCCCCCTGGGACCTCTGTAGAGTGTTGTATTGTGTACGACTCGTTCCTATGAATAAAAGGTACGACACCACCAACTCAACTCCACGCCTATTATTTAAAATCATCTCACGCAACACCGCCGCCGGCTCTAGTGGGCCACGCAGGGGCACATACATCCACGACCCCAAACTCACGACTAGAACCGAGCTAGTCTGGCGCCCACCCGGACAACACGTAGCAAGAACCGCCTTTTCCCACTAGGAGCCACACCGGGACTCGAGCCCGAGACCCCGGACGACGGCAACGACGTTTCCACCGTTTTGGTCTTAGGCCGCCATCACAGTCTTCGATCTTGACCGCTTTAGGTGCTTCAGCACAGTACTCAATCATGTCAGCCTTAGTTGTGACAGCACAGTCAGCGATCATGTCAACCTCAGATGTGTCACCACAATCTTCAATCATGTCATCTTCAGATGTTTCATCACAGTCTTCGGTCTTGTCAGCTTCAGGTGGTTCTTCATCTTTCACATTTTAATGGAGACGACTAGATATTGGTGTAAATATATTTCCATTTCTAATGAGGTTGCTACTTTCTTCGTTTGTTTTTAATTTTAAATTATTGTTTTGATCTATATCAATATTTTTAGCATTAGCTTTTTTACATTCTTCATAATCATTATTGTCATCTAATATTCTGCCTTCGTTCCTCTTCCACGATTTTGGAACACAGTCTTCGTTATCTTAATTAATCTTAGTAGTACAGTTCATGCAATGTCTACCCAAGTAATATCTTCTACCAAAGGATTTATGACACTGACTGCAATTAAATGGTTCTTGACAATGACCCAAACTACACTCGCTTCTCTCATGACATTTAGCATTCTTTCTCAAGGTAAACACCTTGCTGCAGTATCTACAGTGATGTCGGTTTGATACAGCTACAGGCAACGAATCAGGGTACATGTTAGCTTCTGCGACTCTTGGCAGATGAAAACTAAGAGTTGTAAATTAAACCATTACTTAAATAGAATTTTTAAAATTATTTCGCCAGCGAGAGTTAAGTTATCTCATACAAAAGTACTGGTTGTAAGTAGTTCTACTTTTCATCAACAGATGACTCCACATGTTGCTAGCTGGTAAATAATAATTTCTTTTATGCTGGATGCGGGATGCTCACTAACGATCTGTTGAAAAAGGTGTGCTTCCCTAGATCTCAAGAGGAAGAACATCGTCCTTATTTAAAAAAATTAGTGAATAACATCATGGCCTAACGAGAATCACAAGATAACCTATTCACATGGCGGAAAACACAACGCCGGAATGTTCGAGAAAACAAAATGGCGGATCCAAAATGGCCGCCGGGGTCAAGGTCACAACCATCCAAGATGGCCGCCGTGATGTCACAATCCAATATGACGGACCGACAATCTCGCAATCCACACCCAGGACCCAGTGCCCGGAGCCCCTTTTCTATACTACTTCCAAGTGCCCAAACCCCGCATGGTAGATTCTTTTCTACTCTGACCAACACTTCATCCAGACCATCCTCTGTCTCCTGTAAATTCCTACACGTAATGCATGCCAAATTGCATCCCGCATGAATATGCCCAGGGTTTTCCCTGTGTCTATGAAGGTTTTACCTGGGCCCAACCTATCTCTAGTTATAGTCTAGATTTAAGAGTAAGGGGAGTTAGTCATGGCGCCAATCGTTGCAATGGCTGGCCAATCCCCTCCTAGCACATGATGCATGCGACCCTCTCCCTGCATGGCTAATCCCAGCATGACTAGGCGTATAGGCTTCGGCCTGAGGCGCACCTAAGTCCCTCCCTAACCCGGACCCCTCCAAAATACACTTAGTTTTAGTTAGGTTAGGAAAAAAAAATCAACACTTGGCATCCATTTAGCAAACGTTTTCAGTTTCATTTTAGCATCCTAACAAAATTACGTTAGCAAAATGGCAAAAACCAATAAAAATGAATATTTTCTAATTAAACACAAAAATAAATACTTCTTCAAAGAAAATAAACTCACGTAGGCAACAACTAAGTTAACAATGAATAAAGTTACCGAAACCGGTAACACAGACGCCAGTTGATTCGATCGATTCTTGTACTTCGATCCTTGCATGATACAAAAAAGGTTTTTTTTTGTAAAAATCATTTATTGAAAAACATATCGCGAAAAATCCTAAATCTGCTTAAATTCCTCATCCACCAGCAGCCACTAATCTGCCGATACCATTTTGACTACCATCTTGGACATTCGTAACTTTAAAGCTAGAACTTGGGGGAAAATTCCAAAAATCAGCAAAAAATATCTCATTAATTTACTGTTTGATTCGATTGATTCCTGTCCTTGGTTATATTCGTGGACAATGCAAAAAAATTCAGATAAAAAATTGGTTGTCTGTAAAGTCGGTTTACGGACGATAGTTTAACGTGACGTCATAACAAAACATTGATGAAATGATTGATCCAGAAGAAAAGGAAATGTCATATTCGGCCTGAGACTGAGCCGTAATAGGTTTTTGCAACCAAACCATTTAGGCATTAAAAATATTATACTCATTGAGGAAGAATTTTTTTTATTTTCTCTATCTTTTGTATGATAAAATCTACCTCTGCATACTTTTATGAATAAAATTGAATCATTTTTATTGAATTATCACTATTTTGTATGGATACAAAGTTGTGAAATGAAATCCTATAATTTAATTAATAAATTTACGTTTATTTGCATTCATTAATTCAATTATATTTATTACTTTTGAAATGTTGCGTGCACGTATTTATTTTTACAAGTACAAAAAAAACTTCGCAGCTGCCGGGATTCGAAACAACAACCTTTAGTTTAAGAGTTAGGTACGCTAACTACACGCCCACAAGGCCATACTATGGTAATGTAGTTTCAAATGTTTATATATATATTTATATATATATATATATATATATATATATATATATATATATATATATATATATATGTGTGTATGTATGTATTTATAAAAACTTTGTTCATGGTAGGGGTATAATATTAACACGATTTTATAACAAATACGCATCCCAAATACACCAAACTTATTTATAATGTTACAATATTTTTTTAGAACATTGTGCAAAAGATCCCAGGTGTAATTTGAATTATTATGTGTAACTGTAAAACACCATTGTTGGTTCAACACGTATTTGAATTTTCAACATTACTTTTACATAACCGTAGGTACTGATTGTGCTGAAAATCGGTGGACGATCGTTAAATTACATAATATTAATAATTCAAACGACGAAAATATGATTGAAAAGTCAAATCGATGGTTGTTCCAATCGTGTGTAAGAGAGATGCCAAGCATGCGTACAATGAGCAAAAAGAATACATCCGTAGTGGGACATCCGTAGTGGGACACTTTTTCGTGCGTGCAGCCGGCGTTCATCGATTTATTAGACGTCACGTCAAAAAAATTACTCAGCATAATCTTTGGCAGTTGTGATAAATATTGAGTTACCTAAGTAATGTTCGTTTCACATTTAGTACACAATTTATTGCTTTAAGCATGGTTGTTACACTTATATTATTGCAGGAGATATCTCACACTGTATTAAATGGGAAAATTTGCTATCACAATTTAAAAACCCTCACTGCAATACTGAAAATTCAGCATATGCAATACAAACAAATTAATAAGTACGTGATTTGAATGATGATTATTCTTCTCCTCCCAATATTCATGTTAATAATGTGCAGAAATATTTAAAACTGCAGAAACAAAAAAAAATCCCATTCTGCACAGTTTACAGGCCTAAAGAGATTTCAAAGTAACTATTTATTCTGGAAATATTTTGAAAACATGTTTTCAACCCCTTGCAGCTATGGTTTGTCTAATCAAAAATTTTTTTTCAGACAAACGTTTTAGAAAAAATAAAGATTTACAACATTTCCAAATGAATTCGATGTTGGGTCTACGAAGGAAGTTACGCTTGTTTTTTGTCCTCCAACCGTTGTTTAGTCGACCCCTTGCAGTCAGTCGCTCTTAGTGTAATGTTCCCTCTGTTTGTCTGTGGTGCAGGTACAACAGCGGTAGAGGCGCTCAGGGAGTCCTGTCGGTCACTGAGCGAGCCGCGGCGGCTTGCGACGACGCTCCATAAAGAGTTTCACCACTCAGCACCAGACACTGGGGCGTCTGTGCGTGGTCACAGCCTCCTCATATAAAAAATTATTTCAGACGAAAGTTGTATATAGTAATTTAAGATTTTACATTAAAACATAACAGATTTAACAGAGTACATAGTAAGCAACTACGATTTCTTTTTTAAATTCTATCCCTTAATTTTTTCAACTCCTGCAACAATGGTTCGTCGAATCAAAAAATTGTTTCAGACAAAAGTTTTTGATAATAATTATAAGAATTACAAACAATTTGAATGGATTTGATAGTGTACCTACTAAGGGAGTTTTGAATATCTTTTAATTCTACTAATATTTTTTTAACCCTTTGCAGCAATGGTTTGTCTTATCAAAAATTTTTTCAGTCAAAGATTTAGAAAAAATTATAAGATTAATACAATTATAAGATTGTACTAATTCAATGTTTTGCCTATGAAGGGAGTTATGATTTTTTCAACTTCCTGTAGTTATGGTTGGTCGTATCAAAAACCTATTTAGACAAAAGATTTTGTCATTACTCCTACGAGTAATAACACATTCAAACGGATGTGATATCTTCCATATTATGGGAGTTACAGTGATTTTTCTGTTTTTCAAAAAACCTCTCCCCATTTCTACCCCTTTGGTCAGATATTGCCCATTAAACAACTTGAGCAAGATTTTCCATTACTAGATTTTATGTATCAGTTTGGAAGCGATACATAAATTGCGACAGTTATGTCCACAAAATTATGATTATATATATGTATATAATATATGTATATATATAAAATTTTGAGTTGACTATGGTTTTGGGGTCTATGGACCAACGAAAACCTATATAAAAATTTTCTGAATGTTGCACCATGGTAACAACTACAATAGGTAGTATTTCCTTGAAATATATTTAACAGTGTTCCGAATAAATATATGATATTGCAAAATTTTTGTTTTGGCATATAATGATTGGTAGATACTTTAGAAAAACGTTAAGTGGGGCGAGAAAAATTGGCTGCTTAAGACTGAAATGTTTTAGAATTTTGGTCACATGAAGTTTAGATGGATGGAGGATTTGGGCAATAGGGCTAATGGTTGGCAAGAATTATATTTTTATGAATCTGTTATCTTTGATGCAAATTTAAAACATTTTAAAGCTCGTATCGTTGCAAGACCCTGCCCTCCCCAATTTTTATAAGAATTTTTTTGAGGAATTAACAGGATGTTTTATTCATTCAAAGGAAATAACTGATTATTTATTTCAAGGTTAGTGACCAAGTTTGGTATTTGTAATTTATTAACAAGAATATTCTTGTAATTTATTTTTGTATGAAAATGTTTTCTTGAGAATAGCTGTAAAACTATATTTTTACTGGTTACACTTTACTTTAAATATGGTTTCTATGCTTATATTTTAGGTTAGTATTTATGTGGAAGTGTTTATTACATTTCTTGAACATTGTGCATTGTGTCGGGATGAGAAAAGACAAGAGAAAGTTGCATGCCACGGCAGTGTCAATTTTTTTAGAAGTTATTTCAGCTGCCGAGACTTTCTGGCAAGTTCTGTATGTATTCTTACAGGGTGGCCACAGAAATGTAGAAATGAAATTCCCTGACTTTTCTAGGTTTTCCCTAACTGTGCAAAAAAATTCCCTGACATTTTTTTTAATTTACACGACCGTGATTGCGATTTTATAAATATATTTTAAAATGAGAAATATAGGATATCTGTTGTTAGCAGTTTTGTTACGATTCTTTGGCATAAAAATTTCAACAGTAATAAAAACAATAAAAAATTAATAAGACCATGCAGTATCTAAAACTACTAAACATTTGAAAAGCAAAAATTGTTATAACCAAGCAATGCAAATATTTTGGCCTGCCAAAGAAGCACAAAGATCACGGTGAAACTTTAGGTTGACACTGGGACCATCCATAGATATTTGCAGAATTTTGCACAAATCTATTTCTGGCAGTGTCTCAGTAAATGCTTTCAGCAGATCTTCAGCTGTGGCATGATTCAAAAATGCTGAGTTGAAGTAGGTACCTAGTTGAAACCTGGCAGCTCTGTTCTCTCCAAAATCTCACCACTATATCCATTTGTCCAAGTTCGGAAGTCTTATTTACTGATTCATCAAACCCCACAACTATTTCAGTACACTGGAATATGTCTTTCACTAATTCATTATGGAAATAAGGGGCCATGCCATGTAATATAATGTACCCAATTTTTGTTCTTCGAAGTCTGGGAACATCATTTGCATCACAGTCACATCACTTGCTGCACAACGCAAAGATTTATGTGATAAAACTGTTTGCATGCACCACAAAACTTCAGCCCTAGTCACCTCCTCATTTAAAACAAACGTGTTTATCCCAGACAGTGGCATTTTGCAAAGAGCTGTAGATTACACAACTGACTGTTCACAATATTTCTCGGGTTGCATTTTACTGAAAACCCCCGACTCGTCATTAAGAACAGTACCATCAGAAACAATAGTAGTAGTATACAACATGGAGGATGACTGTGAATCAGAATTACCACTGGCACTAGTTAGAAGGCTTTGGCTTACAAGAAAAGTACATACCCAAGTTACAACTGCTTCGTTTGGAATATTCTTCTGCTTGTCTGTTTTTTTCACCATTCATGTGACTTGTGAGTGCACGTTTTTCCATGTTGCTGAGGGAGAATGTTTTTTGACACAGCGAACAACGATCATGATTACTTCCGGTTTTAGGTTGTTCCAACAACAAACAAAATCTCTCATCTTGAAGCCAATCATCTTTGAAATTTGAAGTCTTTCTTGGAAATACCATGTTTCAGGGTCTCAAATTATTCGCAACTTACCATGAAACTGTTAACAAACTTTCCTTAAATTGTCATTTCTAAACTATGAAAATTTCGTCACGCTTTAAATACTGAAACACAAAATTTTACGCAATATTTTCACGTGTAAACAAATAAATCGAACGTCTGTCACGTCTGTATAAAAATAGGTTAGCTAACTCTCTGAACATCTAGCCAGCCATGTTAGACGTTTCATAATCCCCATTTACGATTCCTAGAAGTAGCTCACTGCAGTAATAATCACTTCAAACACTGCGTCTAACGAACACTACCCCTACAACTCTGTCGTTATAATTTCCGCAACACAAGCAATAGGTACTTTACAAGTGTACATAAAGGCAAATAAGCCAATATGGCGATCCCAGCCGAAAACGAAAGAAATAATGTTTAAATTAACCCAACCACCGGCTTTTCATTTCCTTTTGATTTTCATTGCAATGTTTTAACACGTCAATTATTAAACCTTTTATTTTAGAAAAATCCCTACGAATTAATATGCATGATATAAGCGAAAATAAGAACTGAAAATATGCTGCCAAACAAAGTAGCCATTTGATTTTGTAGATTTCTTAGAACGTGCTCAAAAACAAGTACATTTGTTGGCAAAACCGAGAGCAGAAAAAACATACACACCAAATTATTATGGTACTGGTGTGCATTATTTAGCACGTAAAAAGAGATCTACGATAGTTATTCATGTTGCACGCAAGCCATTGTTTTCGTACTGTCGAACGAGAACAGCACGTAAGAACTGGTTTACCGGTACGCATTACATTTGTTGGGAACACCGCGAGCATAAAAACCATACACACCAAATTATTATGGTACTGGTGTGCAATATTTAGCATGTAAAAATAGATCTACGATAGTTATTCATGTTGCACGCAAGCCATTGTTTTCGTACTGTTGAACGAGAACAGCACGTAAGAACTGGTTTATGGTACACATCCTAACATAACATGACATATTCAAAGTTAATCATGCACGGTAGAAGAGAAAATTTTCCCTGACCTCTCAGGCGATTCCCTGACTTTTCCCGATTTTCCCTGACCATTTCTAAAATCCCTGACTTTTCCCGGTTTTCCCGGTCTGTGGCCACCCTGTCTTATATTAGGAAAGCAGAATTCATGCATTTCCCACAGGGTTTATCAACTTACGAGAGAGAGACAGAAAATAGGAAAAAAATGTAATTTTATTAAACATGCAAGAGCTTCTGGAAGTTTTTTTGGTGGTGAAATATGTTGTGATTGGTTCCTTTGTGAGAGCTATGTTGTGATTGGTCGGGGAAGTCATGCTGCTCCCTCCTCCCTGTTTGGCTGGAGGCAGTGGTGTCATCTCGCCAGTTCTCTGCTCGACGTGGACTGAAAAGATTGCATTTGGCAGTGGCTCAGGCCAAAACAATATGAACCAAGTGATAAATTTTACTGATGTGGTCCAGTCTGCACAGGTTATCAACCTCGTTTCGACATTTATTTAGAATTTTAATGAACACAGTCATCAGCATTCAGCCTACGATGGGGCTTAAGTAAATTTTAGCCGCCATCCCAAGGACACATTTGTCCTTGGCAAGTACTGTCGATGCCAAGTGACCACGGGAATTATTTGTGAGGTGTAAAGTGTGTATGAGTATCGAGAACGTTTTATTTTTTGAGCAGGCAAAATTAATGAGAACTGTGTGGACCAGTTTTGAGCATCGTGTAGAGCAGACAGTGTTTTGCTTTTGTGCAAGAACTAGGGACCCCAAAATTATGTGAACAGCAAAATTTGAAGAAAAAAATGACATTTTTAAAGTTTTTTTTTTTGCAAAATTTAGACATTTCTTTTATGAAACACAAAGTTTGGCGCTATATACAGCTGTTTTCATGAGATGATCGAGGCCATTTCGGGAAACGTCATAGATTTGTCAAACAGGAAAATATCACCAACACAGGTTATTTTGATATTTTGAGCATGTTTTTTTTTACCACATTGTCAATTGATATAATTTATGAACTCTTCAAATGCTCTTTGAGCTGTGCCTACAACAGGGTGATATACATCTTGTTTATTATATTTTTCGTTACTTGGTTTAAAAGCGGGAGCGTTAGCTTTGTTTACAAGAGAAACTACAATGCATTTTATATTATACAGTAAAACACATTTCAGACGACACGGCACAAGACATTTTCCCGCCTAAAACGCCAGACCAATATAGCACCAAAAGTTTCCCACGCCATTAACCTTAACAAGCCTTGTTTAATATATTTTGGAGTTATTAGATTATCTTGCTTAAAACCATACGCTTTATACAGAAAAACTTACCATGCGGGACCGTCGTAAGCGAGTTTTACTGTATTTTCTTCCGTAAATAGTAAAACACCGTCAAAATGCTTTCCGGCCAAATAACTTGCTGCTGTTGGAAGCTCGAAATTATCGAGTCTAACAATTTTTTTTTGCCGAGCTCGAGCTTGAAGTAAGTACTCGGCTCGAGCTCGATTTTCGAGTACTCGCATACCTCTAATTTTTAAGGGTATAAAAGGCAAAAATGAACATTCATACTGTGTTTAAAGTAACATTGAAATTTTTACACGAATCTTTTGCACTGCTTTTATATTTTAGTAAAGACTTCTTTGCATTGCTTTTACCATATTTTAACACCACTTTTGAACTATTTTATTTACAGTTTTTCAGGGTCCCTAGCAAGAAAAAATAAATAAATAAATCAATTAATCAATAAAGCTAAGTAAAAGTTCTAACTATTACTTTTTTCAGGAATTATTGCCCAATTAAATTTACATTTAAAATTGAAAATTTAAAAAATATACATACATCTTTTAGCAATATCAGGCAAACATTTTCAGAATTGTTTTTATTTATTTTTAAAATGTTTTGTGAAGGTTGAAATTTAGGTACATAGTCTTTTAGCTGGGCCAATCTGAGTTATAATAGTTGTAAAGCATAAAATATTGTATGTAAAAGAGTGAAGTTATTCAAATGAATGTATTCTTATAGCAAATAAATTTTCAAAAATATTTCTGGCTCTGGTATGTTGCACCATGATCCTGGAACAAATAAATCAGAACAAAACACATGTTAGCCGTAACTCATTTAGTCACAGAGAACAAGAAGCACATTTAACAATATCACACAGAAGACTTGTGAAATTTATCCCTTCAAGTTGTTATTAATAGAGACAGGTGTTTTTCGTGATGCGCGAAATCGCAAAATATTAATGAAATTAATATACATAAACTTAAAAACTCAAAATTATCAATTACTTGGAGAAATCACGAAAAAAATTAAGAAAAAAACACTGAAAATAGCTAAACGTCAGTATTTTGATGACTCGATAACAGTAGTCGATTATAATCGATTGTTAACGCCTTTCGATAGTCTAGGAAGTCGTATTCGTGTCGCGCTATCGCTTTGCCAGAGTCGCCACTGGCCACAGTGTTTTAAAATGGCGTGGATGTAATCAAACATTTTTGCTCGGTTTCTTTTTGTAAAACTTTGTTGTTAAAATAAAATGGTTGTGACAGTATTTGACAGGACAGCAGAGTTTGCGAGCGAAGGATTCTATGTCTTTGACAAAGTGCAAAAAATTCTCATGTGCAAGTACTGCAACGTTAGAATAGAGTGGCAACGGAAAGACACGTGCTTGAAACACTTAAAAAACAGTGCCTCGCATAACAAAAACGAGGAAAGTCAACAATCCGGTGCAAAAGGGCAGTTTCGCTGGAATCAGCCGTGTTGACGGCAAAAAAAGCAAAATTTGACACGAATGAGTTTATTATGTCAACAACTCGAGCTTTTATCGAAGCGAAAATCCCGATTTAAAAACTGGATGACCCGAAACTTCGTCAATGGATGCACAAGTACATTGCAGGTAGGACGTACAATATTTTAACAGTTTTGTGCATTCTTAAGCAGATAAACAGAACGTTACGAAAATAAATTTTGTTAGGCCTACCTACTCTTGAAATATTCATATAGCTGCGCGTCGTGTTTTTTACAGCAATTTTGGAAAAAGTTGATATAACCTAACCACAGGTAAATATAGACGTAACTTATTTGTTTTTAGGTTAGGACTTGAGTTTTTTTTGTCAGTAAATTTTTTAAAACAGTTTCCAGTACTGAGCTTTGTAACATGTTTAGGCCTAGTAGATATATGCATTTATTTTAAACCTGAACAATGCAGACAAAAAGTTTGTATAAATTGTGCAATAATATCTTGTGAATTATTATCCTACTCGGAATTGTGGTAGGCCTTACAGGTTACAGAGTTTAAAAGGCATATGTACATATGTCTAGAAAAGTATTTATTTTTGTGGTTTGTATAAGAGAGAGTTATATTTAATTATGTTACAGTAAAAAATTTATAACACATTTTAATTATCCACCACTATTTTATTTATTTTTTTTATTTTTTTTTAAGTCGCTGGGAACTTGCCGTCTGCCAGTAATATACGGAAATGCTCTGCATAGTTGTTGAATTGTTGCTGTTCTGTGCAAATATTTGGTAAAGTTATGTATGAAACTGTGTAGTTCTACTCTTAAATGACATATTAAACACATTCATGTAGAACTTATATTTATAAACCTCATACTGCAGTTTTAAAATCAACGAAATTTTTGACGAAACTACTGATAAAATAGCGAAAAATATACAGAAATCATCTCGTAAAAAGTAACGAAATTGTGCAAATTTTTTCACCGAAAACACCTGTCTCTAGTTATTAAATATAAGATAATTTTTTTAAACAGGTATTGTATATTGTAATATTATAGCAGATTTAAAGTCTACAAATAATGAATCATTAAATCAGGGCTGCCACCACTTTGAAAACAATATCCTTGATTGAAATGTGAAATATCCTGTAATAACCTTGTTTTGAATATAAAATATCCTGTAAAATCCTGTACATTAAAAAATACAAAAAATTATGCAATTTTTATGAAAATTACTCAATCATAATGTACATAACTATACTTCAATCAAAACAATTCCATTTTTAACACTTTATACAAGTATTTACACACACACACGTAGCCTACACTTCACCACTGGCAGTATTTAAATATCACTTTTTCAGATATTTTGCCCTATTCCTCAATTCTTCTGTTGACTGGAATTCTGCCATAATCTTCCTAGAAGATATATGCAACAAAGCATTTAGCATTGGCGATTCAAGACATGACCTGTGCGCTGTCTTGATAAGGTTGAGCTTACTAAATATCCTTTCCACCCCTGCATTGCTATGTGGAAGAATAATCATTGCCTTTGCAAGTTTACAAAGCAGTGGAAAACATGTTTTCCCATAATTTCATACTGTGACACTTTATGCCATTCACATCATTAACTAACTACTTTTTCATGTTCTGTGCTCTTTTCCACATCTCGTCAGTGGGCTTGAAAGCCAGATCTGCAGATGTTCTCATTCTGCAATGCAACAGCGCATTTAACATTGGTGATCATTGATGATCTGTGAACAGTTTTAACCATCTTGAGATTGCTGAAAACCCTTTCCACAGCAGATTTTCTCCAGTTACAGCACCATTCAAAGCCAACACTTTGTACAGATGAGTTTCAACAATCTCAGATGGAAAGAACTTTGCTAACACTACAACCTGCCTAGTGACTGTCAGTTGATTCATCAATCATCAGTGTGAAAAATTGTGTCTTCATTGCATAGGTAACATAATCTGCAGCTGATTTACCCAAAGATTGAATAATTATTTGGCTAGTTTTAGTGGGAGAACAATGAAAGTTTCTTGCGATTTCACTATTGGAAACATTTGCGGGACAAGTTTCGTGAAATTATACTGAGTTTCACAGATAAATTGTTTTCACAAACGAAGTTCGCCCACAACAGTTCCGCATCAATTATTTTGTTTGGTTTGGTTACAAAACTCATCAAAGAACAACTCTGATCAGCAGCTCGTTGGTTTTTCGCATGAACTTGCGTCTTCAAGCCGCCCTTTGTCACCAGTGGCGGACCTAGACTCTGCGGGGCCCTGGACAAATTATTTCAGCGGGGCCCTTGTATCTCGGAAGAAGGGGGGGTGTCGTATCAGACTGGAGTATGGAATACCTCTAGGGAAAGGGGGATTTGTGATCACTCTACCGGGAAATTAGAAAATTAAACTTTCGAGCCTACATGGAACCTAAATTTCGACGATGGTAAAGAAATTTTCTTTCGTAGTAAATTGTAATTGGGTTAGTTTTATTAATGCATACAATTTAATTCTGGTGACATCTGGTCATTTTATAAGTTTATAAAAGCTGTGACTATTTTTAAAAGTGAAATTATTAAAAAAATATATAAAAAATCAAAAGAAAAAACAAAAAATAATATTTCATTTTTTTCATTTACATACATACAATATTTTTTCACATAAAATAAAATTATACAAAGAAGAAAAATAAAAATACTAACATAAATTTTAATTTTTTTGTACAAATACTCAAATATATGCCACATGTAAATTAGGGTTAATTTATATAGCGACCTATACTTTCAATTCCTTTGATAACTGGCAGCAGTAATATAAACATAAAACAAAAAAAGCACAACTGTGTGTACTTTTCACCGCTCTTCCCCAGAGATATATCAAAGGAAAATGACACTCAGAGCAAAGCCTTGTCGCCGTATCTGTGATAACTGTAACCTGGAGCAAACACTTATCAGCATCGCCGATTATCTGACACTCGTCCCCTGCATGTTGCGGGTAATACTTATAAAAGAGGTTCTAATAAACATTAGGGGTGTACACCTTACATGGCAGGTGCTAGGGTGAGGACAGACGCGGGGCCCCACTAGGCGCGGGGACCTGGGCGATTGCCCGGGTCGCCCGGCCCTGGATCCGCCCCTGTTTGTCACGTTCAGTTCCGAGTTGCAAGTCGAACCAACAAAGGAAAATTCCGTTTTGCCACGCCTCAACCATTTCAATTCTTGCTCCCATTCTTTACGATAATGCTGTTTATAAAGTGACCTGTCCGGCGAAGCCTTTTGTTTTTTCTCCATCACAATCAGCTAAGACCAAAACTACTACTTAAATCACGTAAGAAGTTTGTAAACAAATGCCGCACCTAAAACATTGTAACGGCAAAAAATACCAGTGTTTACTGACGCCATGACACTTCTTAGCGTTTAACTCAACAAACAAAAAACATTTCCCCCGAAACCATAGATATTGTACTTTATGAAACGATATGTGGGAATATATGTTTTTGGTTTGTGGTTAAACGATTGGAAGTTCCATGGCGCTACACCTAATGTGAGTGTTTGCTTTACTGTTGAAAGCTTGTGCCTTGTATGGTTTGACAACTTCAAATTAGAGGTGTAAAAGTAACGAAAAAAAGAGTACCCGTATGTATTCGTTACTATAACAATCAGTACTTGTTACTATCGTATCGTTACTCGTTACTTCTGATACCGCATAACATGCAACGAATCGAGTCGTATTGCATACGCGTACAGTATGACGTCGAGTAAATAATAATAAATAGAATATATACAATTAACAATATTTGATAATTAACAGTTTTTGTTAACCAAGAAACGATTAAATCTCATTAGAGCGGCCTTATTATATTATCTCTTTTAAGATAATAAAAAAAACGTGAAAATTCGCGATAATAAAAAACAAAACATACATATTTCTAATTTGTAAAAAAGACTTTCTTACGTTGTTTCTGTTCCAATCTCAAACTTTGTCTACACACACAATACCTTTAATAAACAGTAAAAAAAACTTGGATGACGAATTTCCAAATTATACTTTACTTAATAAACAGACATCGTTCTTTGTAACGTAAATTCATCGAATATGCGCGCGCATGCGTGAAACATACGAAACATGCGAGTAACGAAATGCAGCCGTGTGTAACGTTTCGTTACTCGTATATAGACGGCGCACCCGTTACTCAGTAACGAATACATACGGTTTGCTACAGCTCTACTTCAAAAAGGTAGTTGAATGTAAATATTTACACAAACGAAATTCAAATATGAAAATATCAGTGAAGCGTCGTAAATATCCCTGAATGTCGCCGTTTATCTGTTAGTCCGTTTTAAGCTTCAAATATACGTGAAAACGGATAAAATCCGTAATAACGGCAGGCCTGCATTAAATTAAAATCATTAACATTATGTCTGTCTTGATGTCTTTGTTTATTCCTTGTGTAGGAAATGTGTCAGTTAGGCTCCTGTGAATATAATTTTTTTTTAAATTTAGAATCAAATAACAATATGAATTACAAATTATTCTTGAATACGAATATCAAATTTTAAAAGAAAGAATTAAAATTAAATTCCACTAAAAATTTTTTTTACATCATGTAACAAATACATAGGAAAATGAAAAAATAAAAGTGTAGTATCTTCTGCATAATTAGACAACTAATACTTAAGTGAAAGGTAGGTTGGGTTAATTCGGCTACAATAATTGAAGAGTGGAAATGTTAAACGTTCTAAGTGCCGATTTCTGAAAAAATAGTTTTATCTCACAGTATTGTTCTATTTGCTTAGTTTCGTATCCTCAGCAATGTTACAAGTGCCAATACACCCTGGAAGTAGTTCAAACACTCTACAACAGATAGTGCCGGCCTATGTGCCAAGCGGTGCTGCCGTTCGGTGTTCTAAGTGCCATGCAGCATGGATTGTTAGTGTATCATTACCGTCCTGTTGTTATGCGCAGTTACAAACATCTATCATATTTTGTTGTGTCTATATGTGCATGAAAGAATGCAAATTGAATAATTTGTAATGGAAGTAAGTAATAGCAGTACGGGAAAGAAGAAATGCACTTGGAGAGATGATCAAAACAAAAGGTGAATATCGGGACAATCTTATGCGAGGAGGAAAACAAAAACTGTAATTCCTAAGAAACCATCGTTAGTAATCATTCAGAATGATGAACGAATAATGATTTGGCGCTTAATTTTAATGCATCACTAAGGCTACTACATTTCAGTTAAGTTGCAATGTTATGTGTAACACAGCATATGATGTTGCGTGAAACATTCTAATTGTGAATGTAATATTGTTTTAGGCAACCTGTAAATGCAGTTATCAATGCAGTAATATACCTTGGCAGTGGAAGCTAAAACTGTTTAATGATTATCATGGATTACCAAGTGAAAACGAACAAGGAACATACTTGTTAGGACTAATGCAGGTAACTGAAATAGGTAGACGGAGACATGGTAAATATGACGATCCAGCAAACAGTCGTCATTAGTGCACGTTGTGCTATTTAATATCGGACACAAATGGTACCACAAGACAGGTTTGTAAAACTACATTCAAAGACATTTTTGGGGTTAGACACAGATTTTTACAAACACTTCAAGCCAGAAAAAAAGAAGGGGTATCCATCTACATAGACAACCGCGGTAACAATCCCCGTCATAACACATTGAGTGACTGAGACAGACAAAACATTAAAGATCACATAAACAGTTTCCCACATGACCAAAGTCACTAAGGTCACGCTAAGTCATGTAAAGAGTATTTGAGCCCAGATTTGAATGTATCACGTCTTTATGCATGCTACAAATCTTTATATCCAGACAGCCACGTATCTTACAAACTTTACATGTCAGTGTTTAAAACATCGTTTGCACACGTGTCGTTTCATAAACCTCGCACACATGCAAACAGTGTGACATGTTACATTTACAGATTCAGGCTAGTAATGAATGCTCGCCAAAAGCTAAAATTTTACAGCAGGTAGGTACATCACAAAAAATACAAACGTGCTATGGAATTGATGGCCATTGGCTCAGCTAATGCCTAACTGCCCACCTGCGATAGCACAGTAATGTCCATTGACATGCAGCAAGTATTGTCGGTACCGACATTAACTTACAGCAATATGTATTACTGCAGGCAGTTGAGTTGTTACAATTTAGGGGTTCATGTTAGTGACCACAATAATGCTTTCATGTGTATGTGGGACGAAAACATTGCTTCACGCGGTAGCTTCGAGGTTGCGTCATGCTTACAGAAAATTTTCAACTTGGGACATCTAAAACGTAAAAAACTTATAATATGGTCAGACAACTGCGCTGGCCAGAATAAAAACAGCACGATTGTATTTTTAATGATGTTCCTAGTGAGTCTAGGGTGGTTTGAAGAAATTGTACACAAATTCTTGGTAAGTGGTCTTAGTTATTTGAGTTGTGATAGAGACTTCGCTATTATAAACGAAGGAAGGTAAGCAACGCCTTCGTTACCCACGATTTACATAAGGTTGTTGACAGCGAAAGCTGTAAATCCTTTTCATGTAGTTGCAATTGATTCATGTGACTTCTTTGATTTGAAGAATGTTGCAAACTCATTGCTGATATTGAGTAAATGTAACATTTCTAAGTCCACAATGATTAAGGGTGCTCAAACCCATCCAACTCAAATACAGGTAGGCCTAGCTATCAAAAACACTTACTTTGAATTGGAAGAGTGGCAAGCTTTCCCTGTTTTAAAGCGAGGAAAAACCGTGGTTGATTTACAGAATGCTGTGCTTACTGTGAAAGATCTACCCAGTGTGTCAGCTGAGAAAAAAAAAGACCTGTTAACAATGATACCATTTCTTCCTGAAGAACACAGGGACTATTATAGACAGTTAGTTGGTACACCTGTGTAAAAATGTAATACGTATTCTGTTACACTGGTTACATGTAACATTAGCCTATGTTCCATAAAGTGATGTTTTACAGCCTACCCTTCTCTGACAACACAGCATTCGTGTATTATCCCATTGTAGTTTGTTCTACTGCCTGTAAAATGTTTTTCTAATGGTGACCAGTAATGTTTGGTTTCTCCAAATGAAGTTTTGCGTTTAAATATGTGTTAACACTAATAATCGAATTCAACCCTGAATATATACGGCAATCATAATGGCACTTAAACCCGATGATCACTTCATTTGGCACATATAACGTTCTTATTTTATTGCTTTTTTTGCTCTATGTCATTGCTTTTCTGGTAATGGCGCACTATACAACTTACTACTTGTAATGCTGAAGAATCTTCCTTTATATTGTGGCAGTACTATGTTAAGTATTAACAGACTCAGAAGATTTTTTGCTTCTCCTGTAAAATTATTAAGATGGCACTTACAACATTTGACATTTCCACTCTTCAATTATACATACCATTTTGTTTTAAATCATGCAGCTTAACTAATTCTACCTAACCAACCAACATTTCATTTCAGTGTTCCTATTCGCTTTATTTTACAGAACCTGCTACTCGACACATTATTGCAAAATAACATGAAATCCACTCCACTTCCCAAAAAAATATATTTTTTTTTAATGCTGTGTTCCCAAATAATATTTAAATTAGTTCATATGTACATATTTAAACCCTATTTTCACACGATTTTGGCTATGAAGTCCCGTTAAGCCATTAAAAAAAGGGTATTTATATGGCAGACATGAGTTAAACTCACTCACAATGTGTGCTATGTCAAATATTCGTAATCAAACAAATACTCGTTATTATTTGAAGTGTTGGTGTGGTTGGTCAAAATTAATACAAATAATAAACTATTCGTATTTGAAAATTCACACAGGACTAGTGTCTGCAATTAGAAGACACTTGAGAGAACATTACGTGTAGATGTCTGCTTCCTCAGGAATGTCTACAGATCCAGGTGCCTAAGACTTGCAGAGTTTCTTAACAAGTTGGGTAGGGTCCAAGCAACCTATAAACACAATGAGCTTAAGATAAAACTTTGGTTACAATAAGCACTGTAATCTCAGCAACATAATGTAATGTTGATAATGACCAATTTTGGTTTACATCTACCAAGGCCACCACCTACAACATCTTAGGAATAATTGCTTAACGTTAACACGTAAGTGAAAATGTTTGACACAAATAGATAAAAATCAAGAAAAGTTCACAGAAAAAGTTCTTAGCAATGGTGTACGTCCAAAAACTTACATCAAGTCATGCACTCCCATTGCACAAATCTTTCAAAGATAATAAAGTTCATATTGTTACCTTTCAGAATTTTTTGGTCCACTGTGGGCAATCTACTCATTAGGAATAAGATTTGGTTACATTTTAGGTTTTATTTAGCGAACAGTTGTTATCGATGAGTGTTTTGTCTATAATAAAACTAAAAATTTATGATTTGCGGAAAATGAGTATTTAAGTAAGGCTGTGTGGGATCCCAAAATTTGGAATTGTTCAGTATCACAAAATACTTTTTCCTGTCGGTTAGGAAAATTTTTTCTGCATTCTCTGGATTTTTTTAGGGGGTAGTGTTGTTCAGGGATTTTATTTTATACTATATTTAGTAAGGTAAAAAAAAGAAAACAATGAAAGAAAACTATAGCAGAAAAACGGCAATGTATCATGGTTCGTCAAGTCTCTTAACAACCGCATTATTGACTTATTCAATTTTACTGGGAAGAGAGTTAAAACATATAGAACTGTAAGCAAACTAATCAGCCTTTACCTCTCTAAAAACACTTCACAATGCTGTGCCCACTCAGTGGTTAGTTTCATTTAAAATGTGGCATAGGAAACTTGTGTGGATCTGCTAGAAAACATGCAGCTTTTGTAACAACCCAAATTACAGCCTTCCTCATGCAATCCAGTAATAATCATTTGGTATAAATTTTTTGTCATATTTCAGCTTAGATGTTAATTTTTTTCTTTTCAGAAGTTATTGTGAACGTAATTCTCCGAGTTAGTTGTTTTTATTTTTAAAATTCATAGGTTTATTTTTCTAGTATTTTTTTGCTGGCTTCTTTGTGTGGGAAGGCATGCTGACGTGATTCTCCTTAGTTATTTCCAAAACCGAGGCTTTGTCTCACACGCTAGGCGTGTGAGTCACGGTCACGGGAGTGTGAGAAAGAGAAAAAAATCGCTGCGTCGTGGGAACAGAAGTATGTAAGCATTTTGTGGAAGTTTTTGTTAGCATGCGTCGTGATTTGCTGAGAATTACGTCAGCGAGCCCAGGACACTGCCCGCACAAAGGGAAGGAAGGCTGTAAAATCAGTCATTGTCCGAGCACCGGGCCAGGCGGTCATTGTTTGATTGCCGGGCCAAGCAGGCCATGGCCGGGCGATGGCTCCGTGTTTTTCTCCTTTTTGAATAAACAGTTTAATTTTTTTTTATCTGTTCTGAATATATTTTGATTTTTACATGAATAAAAAAACAGGTAATAAATCGAACATTGAGTAAGAATTTTTTCGTGATCTGCTACTAACCTGTATGTTCCACTCATCACCTAATTTTGAGCTAGCCGGAGGTGGTGAGTGGTAACACTATAAACTATAAACGTTACAAATGACCAATTTATACCGTCATGCTGCATGTTTGTCAAAGTAGATACACCCAGCGACTATCCACTGTCCAATGGATGCCGCTGGGGATGTTTATCTTGTCTTGACAGCTAGGGCAATTATCTTCTTCACCTGGGTAAAAAATAAAAATTGATTGTCCATTTCACCCAAGCACAGCAAAACTGCACATCAGGGTCAGGGATGGGTCCATAAACCGCAAATGTTTGTTACAAGCCTATTTCCAGAACTATGAGAGTTTGTAACAAAGGGGTTCTAATGTAAAAGGATAGAAGTCCAATCACGATGAGGTCTGGGCTATCACCAATGAATTGACAAAGACATTTTTTAATGTATTTTGGGATTAATAGCTTTTAGGGGACAAATATATTAGAGCAAAACCCATTATTACACTTTTCAAGGGGCTAAAAGGAAAAGCGTCAATTGTGGGAAAGTGATTGAGGGAAAACTCAAACTCCTCTAATAAATATGTACCTTATTTCCTATATTCTTTCTCCAACAAATATTTTACAGTAATGTAAAATTTAGTGGTAACCAGCCTTCTAATATACCATAAATACTCAAGCCATGCACAAAACACATAGCATAAAAAACAGTCATTATTGATAAAATAATTTTCTGAGGCCGTTATGCATGTCAACATTTCATGTAACACACACACTGGACACTGACCTGATGAATAATTGTGGGGAGGAACTGCAGATAGTGGGCTGCTGCGTTGTGATACTTGCAATGGTGCCTGCAATGGTTACGACGGCACGAGAAGACAGCTGAGGTGGGCGCCGGTGTTGTGGAGCCTGCAACAGCATGCGTGCGTGCGTACACACTGCACCTGGGACTCTGTAAGAATCCTCACAACTATTCAGAAGGTCAACAATAATGCCTGAAATCCTTTAAGATGCACAATTTAAGAAATATTCTAAGGAGTTATTCAGGAAAACTGCCAGTCATTGTCTGCATGACTCAATTATCACCTGGTAAACACCACCAAATTTCACAGGCCAACAACAGTTTTGGTGCCGGGGTATTTGGAACTGATTGCATGTGAATTTGGTGCCCTGAATTCAAATATGGCATTATTTTTTTGTTTTGCCTAGGAGGTCAAATTTCTAAGATAAAACATTTTAGTGAAATGTTTGTTTTACGATATTCTAGGTTAAATCCATGAATCAAATCTAAAAATTAAACATGAAATTCTTATTATTAAATTACACAAATATTATATTATACATATATTATTATATTATGCAAACATTATTAGTATATACTAATATTATATATACAAACTAGCTGCCCGACCCGGTTTCGCACAGTTGTATTTATGGGGGGGAAAATGAGACCAAATCTCCTATTTACAGTTATAATAAATGAAATAAAATGAAAATTAATTAATTTTGACAAAAACTTAATACAATGCTTTGTAATGTACCGAAGAAAAAACGAATAGCACCGATGGTTTCCCGACTCTCAAGCACGCAACGTTGTCATGGAGACGAAGTACCCACTGTTTCCCGGGCTTAAACACCAATCAACATTGATAATCAGTTTATTATTAATTATAAATTATTAAGACTATTAATCGAAATAAAAACTACCCTATCTCTCAAGTTGGAAACAATTACACGTAAATGCCAATTTTCATCGAAATCGGTTGACTTGGTAAAGAGTTCACTGGACCTTTTTAGAAATCAGATGTAGTTAGTAATTGTCTTCTTAATTTGAATAATTTATATCACTTTCAAATCCCGACCGACTTTGTTCTACCAGTGTATAGTTATTTACCTGTATATATCTAAAAATTGGTGGTCTGTATTTAATGAGTGATGAGGACTACACTAACAATGAAATAGTCGTTGCCATGGAGACGAATGAAGCATCAACAATGCTACAGCCGTTGCCGTGGTGATTTTCTGCCAACTCATACATACATCACATTAGAAAACTCTAAAATTATCAGATTAAGACCATTAATCGAAATAAAAACTATCCTATCTCTCAAGTTGGAAAAAATTACACATAAATGCCAATTTTCATCGAAATCGGTTAAGTGGTTTAGGAGTCCATTGAGGACAAACATTGTGACACGAGATTTATATATATTAAGATATAGTACCAAGTCATTGATGGAACCAACTAGTCACTCAACACTCCGGAAGATTCTCTTTTGTGAACTTCTTGAATATGTCTTGGAACAGTCCCTTTTTAAACTCCAGCAATAATCTCCCATCATGTGTGTATCCCATCTTTCTTGATAGCAGTCCTCCATAATTTTAATATCTTGACGAAATCTTTCATCTTGCTCCTCACTGCTGTCTCCTAAAGTTTCAGGAAAATGGTGCAGGCGACTGTGTAAATAGTGCACTCTAATACTCATGTTGCATCCAAGGGATTTTAAGTTTTTAAGCATATCTTTTACCAGTTCAAGATTTTCTGCTTTTCATTGGCCCAGAAAATTTCCGACAACAGTAACAAATTAAGTCCAGGATTTTCGTTTGGCCTCATTCATGGAATTTATGAAGGCTTGGTCCTTAATGAATTTTCTTATTTCTGGGTCATTAAATATTCCTGCTTTAATTTTTATCTTACTCTGTACTTCCTCTGAGTGAGGGATCAGGCATCCTGCAGAGACTGAATCAGAATACGTTCACTTGCTACGGTTGTTTCAATTAATTCCAGTAATATTTACTACACCAAAATAACAGTCATCAATGTGGTTTTTGGGTGCTCTCCAAACCATCGGTACGCTGAACTTCAAACTTTTACTTTTCCCGCTAGTCCATTGGCATAAATATTCTGTACAAGTTTGACAAACCTGATGCGTGCCCAGGATTGCTCCTGATCACAGAGCTTAAAACCAAAGTATCCATGATAAGCTCTCCTTACAAGGTCACTAACAGTCTTTCTGTTATCTTTTAACGTGTATTCTCCGCATATGTAGGAAAACACATCAAGATGATTTACACAACTTCTTCTACTGGCACTCATTTTTTATCAACTTCAATCTATCCTGCACGGCTAAAATTCAAATTTAGTTAAGCGTTTAAATGAAGGATGGGATTCCCATCCCAGGGTACCCCAGTGACGAAGTGGCTCGAGTCAAGCAGGCAGTTTTACTTATTTTGTCACACTTATCACGAAAAGTAGAGCTGATTGAAATAAAACAATTTCACATTTAGATACAGCACCCCATATGTAGCTTAAATAAATTCCAAAATCCTAGGCGACAAAAGACATTTTTTTTTATTGTTGGCCTGTGTTATAGCAGGTATTACATACAGCTCTTGCAGTACTTCCTCACATTGTGTAGGTGATTGTTCCACCACAGTGCCTTCCCTTCCATGGTTGAGATGGTCCACAACCTCCGAAAATGGGAGTACAGCGACCAGGAGCAATGTTGTCCTATTCATTAAGAAGATCATATCTTCCTTTGCTGGTTTTCCTTTGTTTGTTTTTAGCCATTTCTGCAATCATGAGTGGAAGTGAACAATAATTACCTCGTCTATTTCATTAAAAAAAAAAAAACCCCAAGGCAGTAATGAATACCATGCCACTGGTCTTTACAATGTATTGGACATTGGGTTTCATTTTGAGAAATAAAATTTCTACGACCACTCCCCAAGATATTTCCTCCGATAATTTTTCAACATCTAAAATGGTTTTCAATCAGAAATTATGTTATTTTAAAATATTTCTATTTACTTTTGAATTATTTTTATTTATTTATTTATTTTAAATTTGTCACATGCTCACCAACAGCCTAGGGCTTTTGCGGTGGGCACGACACATCTTTATTTTTACAAGACAAAGACCAAGACTAAAAGGTCGTCAAGGTGACAAAGATAGAAAACAACAAAAAATTACAAAAAGACAAAAATGACTAAAATGGTAGCTGCAAGTAAACAGAACACTCCCCTCCGCTGGCTTCAAATGCTGGCAAACACAACCTGAAGGAAGAATCTACAGCAGGTAGGTACACCCACAATAATTGGCCAACACACGTAAGGTGAGTGATCCATAGGCGTACCCAGGGGGGGTGTTTTGGGGGTTCAAACCCCCCCCCCCCCGAAATAGGCAAGAAAATTATGAACACTCATGTCATTCGAGCTCAATTTCTAAACACAGAGCAACGAGAGAATAAACGTCACCAAGCAGCCCAATTGGTAAGTAAATGTAAACAAATTTGAATTGCAGTGGTTGGTTCATGATAGGTCAGTCTAAACTCTCAAATCGCGGTGATTGGTCTATGGAATAATCAGTTCAACTCTGCTTTGATTATGTTTTACATTTGCTTAGTAGAATTGGGTATTGAGTAACAGTGGTGATTGCGACCTAATTTAATACAAAACTCTATAAAACGGCTGAGCGTTCATAGCCGACGGACGTGCGCGCGCGCTCCCCGGCTTTAATGTGCTATTATTTCTTCACTATCGTTAAGTTCGACTCATAATTGATTCATCGCTGCTTAATCTTTCCGACTTTCATGGGTTTTCATTACCCGATAATAATGATTCGATCATTGAATTAGTTCCAGACACGGTTAATAAAATGTTCAGATCGCCTACTAAAAAAGTGATTTCTAATTCGCCGGGAATTTCTGAAAAAGCAAGTGAAAGTTCATCGAAGCAAAAATCTTCTAGTGAAGCTTGGACGGTAAAACTTCTGGATCCCACCATGGAAGACTTAATCTCGGCCGTGAAATCCCTCAGTATGAAATTTGACGAGTTAAAAAGCGAGAATATGGTGTTAAAAACCCTTCTTATCGACTCTCGTAGTGAAACTGCAGAGATAAAAAATGAACTGCAACAGATTAAACAGATCTTATCTTCTAAGACTGATTCTGTTAATTCATACAGTCAAGTAGTTAAAAAAGTCTCCTCAAACAAGAAACCTGCTTGTGTCGAGTCATCCGGTGTATCTGGCAACAGTGCGCGCACCAGTGACCCACTTACAACTCAGCGTGTCTCCAACGACGTCATCAGGAAAAACGGTAAACAGCTCGTCGACGAAGACGGCTTCACCGTAGTACAACATTCACGCAAGTCCACGAATAATGAAAACTCCGATAGAAAATTATCTAACACGGATCGTAAGAAAAATCCCTTGCAAATTGGCATCAGGAATGTTTCCACATTAAAAACAATTGCTAAACCTATTTACAAAAAAACAAAAGCTCTCTTTGTCACGCGTTTTGAGCCGTCTGTCACGGAACAAGAAGTCGTAGATTATATTTCCAACGAACTAAATCTCAAGCAAGTCAAAGTGGCCAAGCTCCGGACAAAGCATAATTATTACGCCTCCTTCCATGTATCTGTTCTGGAAGAAGATTTTAGTAGAATTAATAATATTGTTTTTTGGCCCAGTGGCTGTTTAATCAGTCCTTTCTTTGGAAAACTGCATCAAGACCAAATTGTTAGTACTAATTCATCTCCTGAAGCTCTCGGTAATTCTACCCAATTACCTCCAAGTTCCTGCAGTACATCGTCACCTTTTATGCCAGCAACTTCTATGCCAGGGCCTGGAGGAGTGCTTCCTACTCACTTCCCAGTGAATGCCCAATCTTAATGAATGGGAAATTGCATATCAGAATGTTAGAGGACTTAGAACAAAATCAGTTGAATTCTTTGATAATCTTATTAATACTCAGTATGACATAATCTGTCTAACAGAAACTTGGTTCAACGAAAGATGTATCAATGCTCATTATTTCACCGATAATTATTCTATTTTTAGAACTGATAGGGATCCGCTACTCTCATCAATGGAACGTGGTGGCGGAGTGTTGATCGCAGTGAATAAACATAAATTCCCTTCTGTTCAGCTAATTCAATTATATGACTATCGTGGAGTAGAAGCCGTATGGATTAATATTAAAATTGCCTTTAATAAGTACTTAACATTGGGTAATATTTATCTTCCTCCAACTACATCACCTAATCTATTCACATTGTATTTTGAAGCTCTTGAACAAAAACTCGTTAATTCTCATGATAATATGATTATCTTAGGTGACTTCAATGTACCTGGGATAGATTGGAAAGGAAATCACTATTTCAATATTGCCCGTGCACATGTCAGATCCAAGGCTCAGTGCCTGCTTGATTTCATATCTAATTTGGATTTATTTCAGCACAACCTAATACAATCTTCCAATAATCTTCTAGATCTTTGTATTTCTAATCTATCCCATTGTGTGGTTGAAAAAGCTGTTGAATCTCTGGTCAAAGAGGATATCTATCATCCTACCCTACTTATTAAACTACTTATTGAGGCGACCTCACACAATTTTACTCCAGATTCTATTTTCAGAAACTACAAAGCTGGTGATTACTTAAGCCTTTATAACTCTCTAAAAACCCACAATTGGGATGAATATTATAACACCACTGATGTAGATGCTCTTGTAGATCAACTTACATCTTGTATCTGTGATAAAATCAATACTCACATTCCATTATCCACACGTAAGGCCTCTAAACATCCTTATTGGTTCTCTGGTGAATTAATTCATGCCTTAAAATCTAAAAAACACTTTCATAAACTCTATAAAAGAAACAATAATACTCAGTATTACCTTCTTTTCTCTAAATATAGAGCAATAGTTAAAAATCTTATTAAGCGTGATAAAACTAATTGGAATCGTAGTATCAATAATAAGGTTAAGAATAACCCTAAAAAATTCTGGAGATATGTCAATGTTATGAAAAATGGTTATAGTGAATCCCATTCTCTTAATGTCAATGGTGATATCTGTAATGATCCTGGTATTCTTTCTAATGTCTTTGCTAAGTACTTTGCTAGTGTATATGTACCATCCACCAACCACCCTCGTATCATTGATCCCGATATTATTCACGATTCAATTCCTGTATCATTCTTATCAGAAAGCCAGGTCTTATGGGGAATTAAATCATTAAAACCAACTATGTCTACTGGTCCTGACGGTATACCAAATTTCATTATTAAAGGCTGCTCTTTTATTCTAATGCCTCTATTGTTGCATCTATTTAATACAAGTCTAAAATCACAAGTATTTCCCACTAAATGGAAAATAGCTAAGGTTATTCCCATACATAAAAAGGGTAGTAAACTCAGTGTATTTAATTATAGGCCTATATCATTATTAAATGGCTTTACTAAAATCTTTGAAAAAATAATATTTAAACATATTAACTTTCCAATAAACAACAGATTAGCTCCTAATCAGCATGGCTTTAGAAATAGTATGACAACTTCTACTAATCTTCTCTCATTTATTAATCCTATATACAATAAAGTTACAACAAGGGGGCAGGTTGATGCATGTTATTTTGATCTGGCTAAAGCCTTTGATACTGTCAATCACTCCATTTTACTAGCTAAACTTTCTAACTTCGGTCTCTGTAATAATTATATAACCTGGTTTACTAGTTACCTTAAAGATAGATGTTTCTTTGTTTCACTTAATAAAAAAACTTCTACTTTATATCATGCTACTTCTGGTGTGCCTCAAGGGGGTACTTTATCTCCCTTATTATTCAATATTTATATCAATGATATTTTTAAAGTTCTTCATCATACTACTGGTTTTCTGTTTGCTGATGATCTTAAAATATCCAGAGAAATTTCCTCCTTAAATGACTGTCTGCTTCTTCAATCTGATATTACTGAAATTGATAATTGGTGCAAAATGAATTTAGTTTCACTTAACAAAGATAAAACAAAAATTATTTCTTTCACAAGGAAAATTCATCCAGTTAAATATGATTATTTTCTTGACAACTCAAAAATTTCCAAATCTCTTAGTATAAAAGATCTTGGTGTTATTCTTGATTCCAAACTATTCTTTCATCAACATGTTAATTCTTTAGTATCCTTTTCCCGTAGAACCTTATATTTAATAAATTATATAACTTACTATGCATCTAATATTGAATCCATTCTTACTCTTTATTTGTCCTTAGTTAGAAGTAAACTCGAATATTGCTCAGTTATCTGGAACAGTATTAACACCACCGACAGTGACAAAATTGAATCCATACAAAATAAATTTTTCAAAATAATTAGTTCTAGACACCATCAATTACCCAAATTAGAATCTCTTTCAAATCGTCGCATCCATCTGGATGCCCTGTTTGTGTTTAAGTGCTATAGTTCAAAAATTAATTGCTTATACTTACTTGATAACTCTGGTATTCGAGTCCCGCAGTTCAAAAGCCGCCTTCAATCCCTATTATGTTCCTTACACAATAATAATGATTTAATTTACAGACTTATCTCAAATTTCAATAAATATGAAAATTTTATTAAAAACTTCAAATTTTAATTTTTATGATTACCCTAATATTCTGAGTAATTTTATAATCCTGTTTATTCTTCCAATTTTAGATCAATTAGTTAAAATTATCTCAGTTGCTGTTTTGTTTTGTTTTGTTTGTTATTGTGTCGTCCTTTATTTTCCTGTGTAGGTTGTATTTATTCGCTTGTATGTGTCGTCTTTTATTATCCTGTTTATGTTGTATTTATTCGCTTGTATGTGTCGTGTTTGTATTACTTGTTCTGTGCACACCTCTAAAGCTTCGGCTGTTGGTGTGCATGTCACAAATTTTAATAAATAAATAAATAAATAAATAAATAATAAAACGTGGGGGCGGGGGACGTTTTTTGGTCGTTTTGTCAAGTCAGGTACTTTCATTTAAATAATGTACATCTGTACGTATAACACGAAGAAAAAAGTTTGATTATCGCAAGGTGCGTAATTTTAAACGACTGTTACAAACATTGAAAAGCTGAAATGTAAATATCTCGCCTCAGATGAAAGGGACCTCGTTGAGTGCAACGTGGTGTGAAGTTGTGTTTGAGTCAGTAGCATAATGGCCTCAACTCATCCCTCCTTGTGGGTACGCCACTGCCGCACCTCGAATGGAAAAAAAATCAAAGCAATGCTCGTTGCCATGGAGACGCAGAAGGAATAAACAATGCAAAATCCCGCTGTCCCACTGTTCCCCGGGCTTAACCACCATTGGGAGTTGATTTTCGGAAAATGTCATCCTGCATAACATGAGGAACATTACTGTCAAGTTCGTCTATATAAAATTAAAAAAGGGCAATTTTTGATATTTAAAGTACCCGTAAAATTTCATCGGTGATGAGGACTGCACTAACAGTGAATTAGTTGTTGCCATAGAGACGAATGAAGCATCAACAAAGCAACAGCCGTTACCATGGTGATTTTCTACCAAAAACTGAAATTTGGATATTTTACACCCCCAAAACTCCCTTTGGAAGCTGATTTTCGGAAAATCATATCTTAGTGAGCGTCTACATACATCACAAAATGAGTAGCTAACTATGCTAAGTTTCAATCGGTTGAAAGATTTCAAGTCAATCGTAATGAGTCAGTCAGTGGTATTTCGCACAAATATATTTTTTAATTCAAATAATTTTACATAAAATAATAATTAAATCTATACAGAAATATGCCTCGAATTGAAAAAAAAAATCGATCTAAGCGATGCCCGTTGCCATGAAGACGCAGAAGGCATAAACATTGCAAAATCCCGTTGTCATGGAGCTGGAGTACCCACTGTTGCCAGTGCTTAACCACCCTTGGGAGCTGATTTTCGTAAAACGCTGTCATTAATCAAAATAAAATGTAGCCTATATATAAAGTTGGACAAAGTTACAAATATTTGTGCGAAATTTCATTAAAATCAAGGCAGTAGTTTCGGAAATTAGCTCAGTCAAACATCGTGACACGAGATTTTTATATATAAAGATTTAATTCTGTTTTGCTACACTTGAATTGTAAAGCCTGAATTACAACAGCCCGTCGCATCCGTCCGTCATCCGTTCGTCCGTCAGCTGCCAAGCGATATACAACTTCACTTCACTTCACTTCACTGCTTGAATTTTGGCCTTGAGCTGTATCCGTTTAGCCAGAAATATCAATTTCATTATTCTTTTTCATCATCTTTTATCGCAAGTGTATATTTTGGAATAAGTCTTAATTTTACTCCCATGCCTTACCCGGGACTCGAACCCAGAACCTCTCCCACCATAAGCCGGTGTGCATCCGACTACGCTACGGAGGTCGGCTGGCGATTTACAACACTCCGCTCGTCCGTCATAATATTTCTCCATGTCAATGCTGACAACTGTTGAGAAAACTTAACAATTTGGGGGAAAAAATTATCATATGTAATTATATTACTTAAACGATTATGTAAAGTAAGTAGGCTACTTAAAACTCATTAAACTCAGAGTGTTTTTTTTTCGGTACCTAACGTATGTATTTTCACATTTCCAGAGTTACCATACGTAATTATAATACTTCCGTGACTTAGACCATTTTTGTTTCAAAAATGAGCTTTCGAAATGTGTCTAAACGTGAGCTAAGAAATGATTTTGGAATCAGCTAAACAATTAAAAAACTTTAATACATTTTAATATAATATTTTATATGCAAACACCTAGAAGACATTAGGAGGTTATAGCCACATCCGTTCACCCGTCAAAAGTATAAAGTTACCAAGCTTTAGACGGACGAGTGGATGACATTTTTCAGTCCATCTTATTGGGTGCAGGTCACGTAATTGACAGGCGGATGACGGATGGACGGGCTATTGTAATTCCGGCCTTAGTTGCTAACACCCTTACAATCAAATTATACAGCAATTATTATATTGTCATGCCGTCAACTTATTAGGAATAAGTTTGTAAAGTGCGTACGTAAATTCGTTAAGTTAACTAATTATTTATATATTTTTTATATTTATATATCTTTTTGGGGGGTTTTGTAGGTATTTTAATATTGTAATGTGAACTTACTTAAGTTAATTGAAAGAAAAATTACGTACAAATTACATATCAACAATAGCCCAGGTTAAAAAATGAAATTTGAGACTATTCTATTTATTTACTCAAGAAATAATTAATTTTTGGTGTTTATGCAGTTTTTCTTTAAAATCTGGAAGAACACCCCCCAAAAAAAATTCCTGGGTACGCCTATGGAGTGATCCATACACTTGCAACAACCGAAACACACACGACAATTCCAAGCATATACAACAAATACACAAGAAACATAAAAGATACAAAAATAAACACAAAATACCTATACAGTTAATATAACATAGGGATCAAATAATAATTACACTGCTAAGCAAGACAAAAACAAATTAAAAACAAAGCCTAAATAATATATTACAAAATTTATTCATAGAGGTAATAATAGTAAAATACAGACTGATAACTAAAATCAAAAAAGGAATTTTTTAAACATCCAAGTTTTGGAGAACATACAAGGAAGTAGAAATTGATAGAACAATGATATACTTTTTTCAGACCCCTCCATGATGTGTTACATTTAGGAACAGTTTAGTACATCTATACAGTACATTCGGTATAGAGAACCTGAAATGTGTTTTTTTTTATAAATCCTCAATGGACACAGGACTTTTTTTCACTGAGAGATTTGTAAAAAAAAAAAAAAATATATATATAGATTTTTATGATTTATGTTATAGTACAGATTCAAAATTGAAAACTAGTAATTTTAAAAAGCATTTCATAACATTTTGGCCACCATTACTTCGCTAAGCCATGAGAAGGATGAGCGAGACGCCAAATTTGTCAAGGGTGGTACTGTGGATAATGCACACTTTTTCAGTGTACAAAGAAAATAAATATGCCACTTAGTATATTTTGACATCTAAACTATTATAAAACTGTTGTAAGCATTGGATATGTTTACATTTGTTTTATTATTAGTATTTGATAAATTAAAGTTTATTTAGATCCTAAATATTGTTACAAACTTGGAAGCAGAGCCACAACGTGTGTCACCTACGGCACGGCAGCATACATGTGGACAAAAAACATTTGGTCCTTTCCCTTCATAGCCGCAATTGAACTTGCCATAGCTGATGTTTGTATAACAGCTAATAGCATAATCAGACCTGCCACACATTTCTTCCTCCCTCGTATGGCTAATTGTATGCCATGGTACATCTGTTATTTACATAGTTGAAACAGACTTTGTGGTGTCATGCCCGACATTTTATAGCCTATGGCGATTTCGTACTAACTGTAATTTACAGATGTGCTATTCGAGACTGGGCCGTAAAATACCAGCGCGCTAAATGAATTCACGCAATCTGAAGACGCACTAAGTGAAGGGTTGGTGTATCTGAAAACATGTAATTATTCGGTACTTATATGGGCGCCAATAACTTTCACAGACTGAAAAATGAATTAACTACCTCCGATACTATGATGACAATTCTTTACTTCTCAATCTAAATTGTCCTCAGCACTGTCTAAACATTGTACATAAATTTTTTTTACACATATGCAATTGTCAAAACATTTCACACATCATTGTGTATAGACAATGCTTGGTTTAGAGTCAATTAGTGGGTGTTTGATTCAGCTCTGCGATCAGTGGGTGTTTGATTCAGCTCTGCCACCAAATAGGTCAATAAATAGTAAAGCATTAATAGTAATCTAGATTTCTCTGAAAGTAATATTTTGAATTCAAATTCAATATTATTATCTGCATTTAAATAACAGTAGATGGTAAAATCTAATTGAATTATAACCAAGCTAAAATTCAGTGTGTGGTGAGCTGGAACCCTAGTTTAAACAACAAGTAATAATTATATTTAAAACAAGCAAATAACTTTAATCTCGTATTAGTGTGCGAAGTTAAGAGTTCACCACCGATTGATTCTTATGTATCGATATTGCAAAACCATTTTAAAACAAAAATTGATGATTCAATACTGTATGATTGCTAACTGCAAGTTTCGCAGGGCAATCATAATTTCACCTTGTACAAAATGCCAAGTTCATACGATGAATAGTTATACCATTACATTGGCTTGTGCACCAATACAGCTCCTTGATCCTTGTTCAACTGCAACTGTAACTGCTCTATGCTGGCTCGTCTAGGAATCTGGAACCTCCACTTGCATTGTCGCTTCGATCACCAGCATCGCTTGCATGTAGTCTCCTGCTCCTGGATCTTCCGGAATCAGCTGGGATCTCGTGTTTGTGAACTTCCTGAGAAGTTGGCTTTGGGCCTCTTCTTGAAATACCTTTCGGATTAGTTCAGTATCAATTGGTCTTCACTTATTCTGCAACAGACATACCACTTAAGAATCATTTTATATGAATTACTTCTTCTGCGTAATCTGGATGGAGTATACGCTGAAGAATTTTATTCTTCAATTATATACCTATTTTATCAACAATGAGAAGAATCGTTCTTGATGACTTTGATGCTTCAGACAATCATCAAAAATTGAAATTTAAAAAAAAAATATTATTTCTTCGTAGCCATATTTCAAAAACCATATATCAATGTTTTGTAGTAGTCTTTAATTAACGAAGTAGACTATTTCGTTAAGTATTCACACCTTGATGTATAAAATATATCTGGAACTCAAAATCAAAACTCTTATTCCTGTCATGTCTATAACTAGACTCCTCATTCCAGTTGAACATTTCCACTATGAATGTGGCTATTGACGAATTTCACTAACAAAATACAAGCAAAGCAGTATTGAATTACATGATTAACTGACCAATCAGCATCTCTGACACTGATTTGAATCATCTTCATAAATAAAAAATTACACTTGAAATACAAAAGTTTAATTACATTTAAACAGCTGTTTATTAACCTTAACACATAATTTAATAATTATGCTTGTTGCTAAATATGCATCAAACTTAATTTTGAATATATTACAACATTTTATAAATGTATATTTTGTAATAAACACTTTCATTGGCTACTAAATAACTACAAATTATTGAGCATACATAATAAATATACTTTCCGCCAGCCTCTTAGCCAAACATAACAACACATGCACAATTTCCCATTTTACAAGGGTTTGAGGAAATATAACATTTTATTAAATTTATTTATACATACTACTTCCATTATACCATTTCAATATTTCCTCCACACTGTAGTTTGTCTGCTTGTTTTGTCCAAGGTTGACGCAAAAACTACTGAACCAATTTTGATGTGCGTGGATATAAATAATTTTCAGGGAAGACTATAAGCCTAATCCTAATTTAAACTAACACAAGCCACCTATCACACAATAAATTACGTAAATTAGTGTAGTTAATACTTACCACTCTTAAAGAATTTGGCCATGCGGAGGTGTCCATTTCAGAAACGGAGCCGCCGTTTCTTCCCCTGGTCTTCCCAAAGCTTCCGCAATGAGGGAACCATCAAGAGTGTTGGGTATTTTTTTTGTCAGGTACAACTTCACCTTCAAATGACCCTCCAGCTTCTGGTTTTTCGTGCCATTCTGCAACCACAATCGGAAAAGAATTAAAAATTTGCCAAAAAGGTTATAAATTATAGTATCTAGAAAGAGTATTGCAGGGAGGGGGCACAATTAAGGAGGAAATTGTACAGCGAGAACAAGAAAAATAGGCAATGTACAGGAGTGTGAGAGATTTGGTATGGAAGAGGAAAATAAGACTATTAAATTGCAAACTTGTGTTGTGCAAAACCTACTATGTATCCAGTCACTTACAGATCAGAGACTTGTATTGTAGACAAGAGAGATGCTGGAAAGATAAGAGCAATACGTATGCAGTTTTTAAGGAGTATGTTGGCAGTTATGAGGCGAAACAGGATCAGGAATGATATGGAAGAGAATGGGAAAAGACAGACTGCCTATGAAAATGATGGAGTTGAAGTACATAGGAAGAAGGCCCCAAAAAAGACCACGGAGGTGGGAAAAGCAAATAGATAAAGAAAGGAGTGCAGGAGCGAATATAAGACTGAATAGAGTGAAAGATGTGGGATGGTGGAGTGACAGAGGAAGATGGAGGCATTTTAATTTGCTGACCCGGCTACAGGCTAGAAGCAGTTGATTGATGATGATTGATCATGAGGACTGAGAAAGATGATGGTTGAGATAATTATGATGAAGATGATGACAACACTGTAGTATAGGAATACATGTGACCTTCCTCTAAACTAAATTGATGGTACCACTCCCCCCTAAGAAGTTTCCCTGACAAAAGTTGAACTTTATTACAGTAGAACCCTTGTAATGTTGCAAGACCCCTGCCCTCCTAGGTAAATATTTTTCTTTTAAACTGTTTTCATGCATGTAAACATTTCTTAAAAAGTCTTGCTAAGAACATTTTTACCGTTTTTATGTATTTTAGGGTTAATATTTGCACTTGCTGTGTGTTTTAAGAATTTACTTTGTAATTTAAAAGACATTTTCAATCATTACTATTTTTTATGTAATTGTTCACAAATAAGTCGTACTGGATTTTTGCCTGTTTTGGCCTACTTTTTCAGGTTTTTCTAAATAAGTTTAATTTTGTCAAGTAATTTGTATTATGATTGTTGTTACCTAATGTTCTAGAACAATGGACTTGGTGTGGGATGTATTAGAAAGAGGCAGGTATATGAGACCTATGAGTGTGAGTGAGATAGAAACGGTGATTCCCCACCAAGAGAGAGACAGAAACGATATCTCGTCACTGCGTGGGAACTGGAGGAGAACTACTCTTCCACAGTGTTGGAGAGAGAAGGAGAAAGTGAATCCCCTGTTTCTATGTGTGGTAATGGTTTTCAGTGTATATGTTCTGTGTTCTGATTGGCTTGTAATTGTTGGTGTGAAGAAAGAGGGTATGTGATTCGTCAGTGAGGGCATGTGACTGCCCTCCCTGCGTGGAAGAACGAGTGCCATGATTTCACCGGTCGTCTGTCGATCGCTGCACCAGGACGGCGCGTTCTGTTAACGTCAGTAGCTAGAGCCATGCCGAAGATAGTAATTTAATCATTTGTTTTTGGAACTTTTTGGACATTTTTAATTAGAAATTGCGGCTACCTACGTCGGTGTCTGGCTCACGGCGAAATTCATTTTCGCTGGGTGCGGCCACGTTTGAGACCGCACTGATTTTGTGTACTTACAGTAAGATGTTACTGAAGGACTTAACCTACGTTATTTTTTGTTAATTCTCATCGCCCGAGCTGCGAGTTGAATGAGTGAGAAAAGTTTTGAAAGTGATTGGATTCATCTGTGCATTCTATTTTGAAAAATAAAACAAAAACTACAATTGGTGCTTATCTTTTTTTAAATTTTTTTATATAATGAACCGTTATACCCTGTTATAACATTTCTCATGGGGGCAAAAAAAAACATTAGTATAAGCAGGAAATATCATAACAACAATCAAATCAGTTTTTGAATTTTTTATTGATTGACTCATCAAGCTATGTAAACCAATTTCATATTAAAACCACTGATGGGTAAGCTTGAATTTGTTTAAACACAAGCCAACAATTTTTCCTTCAACTCCGATGTGCATCCAGCAACTATTTTTCTTGTCTTTTCAGACACACTGCCTTATTTCTGAAAAATTGTCTCACAATTTGCGATAAAAGCGTTTGAAGTAAAAATGCCTATGTCCAATTCCTTCGCCACCTGAACAAGTGTGTTTTGTGGATTACTATGTAAGAATTAAATAAATTTAAGTCCTATTGCTATTAGCAATAGAAAATACTTAATTTATTTTTGCCATTGTGGAATGGTTGGTTAACTAAAATATTGTAAAAATATGTAGGCTATGTATATCTAAAAACCCACCGTAATGCCAAGGAATGAAAAAAATTTTTTTTTTTTTAAATTTGAGATAAAGATCCCAACAGACAAATAACTGTGAACATTTGTACATCAGATATCAAATACACAGCATGCATCAGCCAGCAAATATAATTAAAATAAGTAAAACTTACTTTTCTTCAAAGACTTCACAGGAAGTATACCCATAATAATTGTTTCCCACTTTGTTTGGCTGGTACTGTTTCTGAATGTTTGTCTACATCCATGACAACAAACTCCACAGGTTTGAGGCTCCAAAGTAAAAGATGGGCCTAAAACAAATGTACTGTTCTTTGGTTCTATACATATATTGAAGAGCACAGGCAGCTAAACACAAGCTGCACTAATTTTAGGAAAAAACATTTCTTTTTATAATTTTTACACGCTCAAATCATAATGGTGACTGAACCATAGGCGTGCGCAGGACTTCAGTAGTGGTGGTGCCAGATTACACAACAGCCCTGTCATTCACGGACCCCGAGCCTAAAGCGGGGGGTCCGGGGGTCCTCCCCCGTAAAAATTTGGATTTGAAAGCGCAAAATGGTGCTATTTAAGGTGTTTCCGAACAAAAACATTAAATACACAGATGTAAAAATGTTAACATTTTTTATGGCAAATTATGGCTTTGAACGTTATAATCACCAGGAAAACTACTAAACTATTTACAGTTTTAAGCTTTGTTGAGCCATAAAGTAAATTGCAGAAATTGTTTGCACGGAATTCATGCTGGTGGCTTTGAAAAACCATACTTATATGTTTTCTGAAGATGCCAAATAAATGCTAGAAAAAACAAAGTTTTAAAATCAACAAATGAAGGGAGTTTTTGTAACATACCTAAAATATGTAAAATATTAAAATAATAAAAATACACAAATAAGAGTGGGCAAAAATTTTAACTTTTGGAATACAACAAAAATGTTTTGTCGGCGACTGCATATAAGTCATCGAGTAAGCCTATCCTTTAAACTAACTAAACTCTCTTTTTTTTTCTTTTTTTTAAATAAACCCTGGCGGACGGCGGCTACTATTCCGTGCGCCTGCCGAGCGGAATGAACAGTGGACACCGAACGCGCATTCTATGTAATTCGAGGAGAACTATGAGAAGTATTTACATTTCAGAAGTTTCGTAGCCGCGGCCTGCGTGTACAACACAAGTAATTGCAACTGGCTTGTTTCCGTGTGTATAGTTGGTTCGATTGATAATTGATATACTGATAGTGTTTTGAGCACATATCTGTAACTCGACACGATTGGAAAAAAAATTTTTTTTTTGGAAATAATTCGGATTTTTGTAAGTATGTATTACTTCTGCTTGTAAAAAAACAAAATAACGTTAACCGTAATGGTGGTGCCAAGGCACCTGTGGCACCTACCGTGCGCACGCCTATGGACTGAACTCTTTATGACATATAGAAAAAAAATTTCAGGGGTTTCAACAACATCGGAGTTGTTAGAGATTATCAGAGGCTAATGGGATAAGAATGGAGGGAGTAAAGACTGACATGGGGAAACTTGATTACCCAGAGAAACCCACCGCCTCACAGGATTATCTACCCAGTTCCAACTTGGTATTACTGCAGAGTAGCAGCTTCTGGGTTAAAAAAAGGCAAATAATAATTTGGTTAGATTAGGTCAGGTCTGCTACATTATTAATATATATTAAGTACGCTACAAACTAATGTAGCTGATCTAACCTAACAAAACTTTCCTTTAAGGCAGTGCCCTAAATTCAAGTATGCAGTTGTGTACTTGCGAGCTTGCGTACTTCACTTTCCCTTGACAAATCCGGATGGGTTCAATGTTAGGTCGAGGGCAAATGGAACAGGGATGAATAACAACAAAACGAAGGAGATCAGATTCACAAGGAGAAGAAAGATTGTAAGGCAAATATATAGTTGGAAGGGGCAAGACAGTCAGGAGGTAGGGGAATAGAAGTACCTGGAAGTAACCCTACAGTGACCCTGGTTGGGGAAAGCAGTGCAGCGGGTGGTAAAGAAGGGGAGGAGAGGGCTGGAGCTGATTGTTAGGACGCTGAATGGGACAGGATGGAGGGTAAAAGAGAAGGCGTATCTATTCAATGTTGGCGAGGCTTATGCTTGAATATGCAGTGGCAATTTGGGACTCATACCTAGGGATAAAATTAAGGAACTGGAAAGGGTGTAACGTAGAGCGGCTAGATGGGTGATGGGTATGTGGAGGAGGGGGAAAGGGTGATGGGTGAGATGCATAGGCCATCTGCAATGATGGAGCTGGGGTGGGACACACTACACAGAAGGAGATAAGTAGAGAGATAGGTGAAGTTTTCTTAGGGTGACAAGGGGCAAGGAGGGCTGGGTAATGCTGGGACAGGTTGAACAAAGGGGTGTATAGAGGGAGGAGGGATCATGGGTGGAAGATTCAGAGTGAGTGGAGAAGTACAGAAAGAGTGAGGCAAGTATTCCTGGTGAGAACAGGGTGGGAGTGAAATGGCATTGAAGGAAAGTTACTGGATGTGAGAAGAGAAAAGGGCTTGAGAGAAATTGGGAGAGTATGGGGGAGGGGACTCATTGACACCAGGCGGAAGCCCAAACGCAAGTGTAACAATAAATCAATGTTTGACCATTTCTCATGGTGTTAGCCAGCCAATCAAGTTATCTTCATTGTAATTTTTTAACAAATAAATTTTAAAAGAAAAACAAATATTAACTAAAAGTTAGTAATGTTTACAACTTCATTGCTGACACACAAATATACATTAATTTACTTCATGATTCTACCTTTGGTATGTGTATTAATCTATTGCTGTAACTTCCTTAAAAACATGTTTGAATACTTTCAATTTACTGATACCAATAAAAAACAAATAAACACATATTTTTTAAGAGATTTTAAATTTCTTAAATGTTACATCAAACATAACCTACAAAACATTTTCAAAATAATGATCAACTTTAAGTGTGTTAGCATTAGGTACTTACCTAAGGTGGATTCGGACACAACCTTAATTATTATCTGCCTTTTTCTCCCAGAAGCCACTACTCTGCACAATTACGCTGAAAACTTAACCACCATAGCTCCGATGTTAGGGCCTATATGACAGCTATGCTCCAATTTCAAGAATTATGCTGTAAACATGCAGCTATACTGAATCTTGAAACTACAGTATTCAAAAATTACCATGCAGCAGTGTATATAATTCGGTGCATCGTTTTATCATACAGTTGGTCCTTTAAGAGAGGCACCTACTTTGCCAATTACAATTTTCCTCTCTATGTAAATACCATTAGGCATGAGTACAAGGGCCATCTAAGATATTAAGAGGCAGCATGAACCTCCTATTGAGCTGTGCCGCCTGAAGGTAGACTGTTTCTAATTTCACACTTACCCCTGACATTAGCCTCATAGAACCATGACCTTGGTCAAGTTCCATATGTATATGACCAACACCAACAAAATACATACTGTAGGATTCCATGATGGTTTTACACTAAAAACCTCTACTTAAAAACATCAACCCAAGATAATAGACACACTTTTTTTAATTAAAAAAATCAGAAATGAATAAAAATAACTTAAATATGTAAAAAAAAAAGTTCAAAAAATTGTTTAACCGGAAAATAATTTTGTTTTAAATAAACGAACTTGAAAAATATACTAAATATTAACCTCACAAAAACAATAAGTATTTATTATTTCATAGGAATAAAAAAGAGGATTTTCCGAAATTAAAAAATAATTCCAGCGTTAACTAATTGTTTTATTTACAATAAGTACAATCCATAATTTTTTAGCTAGGCCGTAAGATCTTATGTATATACTTTAACCAACAAAAAAGTGCGCCGAATGACTGAAGTAGCTGACGCAAAAAATGCTTGAATTGAATAATTTTATCTTCATTCTCAATCAAGAAAAAAAATGTTTTACAATAAGCATTTAAAAGTGAAGTTCTACTCAGCAATAAACAAGAAAAATTTAAGTTTTAAAAATAAGTACTTAAAAAAAACACTTATTGAACATGGACCATTGCAGCGAGATTTTTATTAAAAATTTTAATTCCTAGGGATCAAACTAAGGATTGTCCGAACATAACACATTATTCCAATGAAAGCTAAAGGTATCCTTTACAATTTGTACCATCCACAATTTTAAGCTGGGCCGTGAGATCTTCTGTATATACTTTTACCAACAAAAAAGTGCGCCGAATGACTGAAGTAGACTGCGCGAAATGTGCTCGAATTAAAGATTTTTTTCCTTCATTCTCAATCTAAAAAAAAAATATTTCAATTAAGCATACGAAAGTGAAGGTTCTACTCAGCAATAAACCAGAAAATATTTAAGTTTGAAAAATAAGTACTTAAAAAAACTATAGCTAAACATCGACCATTGCATTCCAAATTTTTATGATAAATTTTAATTCATAGGGATCAAACTAAGGATTGTCCGAACATAATACATTATTCCAATGTTAGCTAAATGTATCCTTTACAATTTGTACCATCCACAGTTTTAAGCTGGGCCGTGAGATATTCTGTATATACTTTTACCAACAAAAAAGTGTGCCGAATGACTGAAGTAGTCTGCGCGAATTGTGTTTGAATAAAATAATTTTTTTCTTCATTCTCAACCGAGAAAGAAATGTTTTACAATACGTATAAAAATTTAAAAGTTCTACACAACAATAAACAAGATAATATTTTAGTTTTAAAAATAAGTACTTAAAAAAAACACTTATTGAACATGGACCATTGCAGCGAGTTTTTTATTAAAATTTTAATTCATAGGGATCAAACTAAGGATTGTACGAACATAACACATTATTCCAATGAAAGCTAAAGGTATCCTTTACAATTTGTACCATCCACAATTTTAAGCTGGGCCGTGAGATCTTCTGTATATACTTTTACCAACAAAAAAGTGCGCCGAATGACTGAAGTAGACTGCGCGAAATGTGCTCGAATTAAAGATTTTTTTCCTTCATTCTCAATCTAAAAAAAAAAATATTTCAATTAAGCATACGAAAGTGAAGGTTCTACTCAGCAATAAACCAGAAAATATTTCTGTTTGAAAAATAAGTACTTAAAAAAACTCTAGCTAAACATCGACCATTGCATTCCAAATTTTTATGATAAATTTTAATTCATAGGGATCAAACTAAGGATTATCCGAACATAACACATTATTCCAATGTTAGCTAAATGTATCCTTTACAATTTGTACCATCCACAATTTTAAGCTGGGCCGTGAGATATTCTGTATATACTTTTACCAACAAAAAAGTGTGCCGAATGACTGAAGTAGCCTGCGCGAATTGTGTTTGAATAAAATAATTTTTTTCTTCATTCTCAACCGAGAAAGAAATGTTTTACAATACGTATAAAAATTTAAAAGTTCTACTCAACAATAAACAAGATAATATTTTAGTTTTAAAAATAAGTACTTAAAAAAAACACTTATTGAACATGGACCATTGCAGCGAGTTTTTTTATTAAAATTTTAATTCATAGGGATCAAACTAAGGATTGTCCGAACATAACACATTATTCCAATGAAAGCTAAAGGTATCCTTTACAATTTGTAGCATCCACAATTTTAAGCTGGGCCGTGAGATCTTCTGTATATACTTTTACCAACAAAAAAGTGCGCCGAATGACTGAAGTAGACTGCGCGAAATGTGCTCGAATTAAAGATTTTTTTCCTTCATTCTCAATCTAAAAAAAAAAATATTTCAATTAAGCATACGAAAGTGAAGGTTCTACTCAGCAATAAACCAGAAAATATTTAAGTTTGAAAAATAAGTACTTAAAAAAACTCTAGCTAAACAACGACCATTGCATTCCAAATTTTTATGATAAATTTTAATTCATAGGGATCAAACTAAGGATTGTCCGAACATAACACATTATTCCAATGTTAGCTAAATGTATCCTTTACAATTTGTACCATCCACAATTTTAAGCTGGGCCGTGAGATATTCTGTATATACTTTTACCAACAAAAAAGTGTGCCGAATGACTGAAGTAGCCTGCGCGAATTGTGTTTGAATAAAATAATTTTTTTCTTCATTCTCAACCGAGAAAGAAATGTTTTACAATACGTATAAAAATTTAAAAGTTCTACTCAACAATTAACAAGATAATATTTTAGTTTTAAAAATAAGTACTTAAAAAAACACTTATTGAACATGGACCATTGCAGCGAGTTTTTTATTAAAATTTTAATTCATAGGGATCAAACTAAGGATTGTCCGAACATAACACATGATTCCAATGTTAGCTAAAGGTATCCTTTACAATTTTTACCATCCACAATTTTAAGCTGGGCCGTGAGATATTCTGTATATACTTTTACCAACAAAAAAGTGTGCCGAATGACAAGTAGCCTGCGCGAAATGTGTTCCAAAAAAATATTTTTTTTTCTTCATTCTCAACCGAGAAAGAAATGTTTTACAATACGTTTACCAATTTGAAAGTTCTACTCAACAATAAACAAGATAATATTTCAGTTTTAAAAATAAGTACTTAAAAAAAACACTTTTTGAACATGGACCACTGCAGCGAGATTTTTATTATAAATTTTAATTCATAGGGATCAAACTAAGGATTGTCCGAACATAACACATGATTCAAATGTTAGCTAAAGGTATCCTTTACAATTTGTACCATCCACAATTTTAAGCTGGGCCGTGAGATCTTCTGTATATACTTTTACCAACAAAAAAGTGCGCCGAATGACTGAAGTAGACTGCGCGAAATGTGCTCGAATTAAAGATTTTTTTCCTTCATTCTCAATCTAAAAAAAAAAATATTTCAATTAAGCATACGAAAGTGAAGGTTCTACTCAGCAATAAACCAGAAAATATTTCTGTTTGAAAAATAAGTACTTAAAAAAACTCTAGCTAAACATCGACCATTGCATTCCAAATTTTTTTGATAAATTTTAATTCATAGGGATCAAACTAAGGATTATCCGAACATAACACATTATTCCAATGTTAGCTAAATGTATCCTTTACAATTTGTACCATCCACAATTTTAAGCTGGGCCGTGAGATATTCTGTATATACTTTTACCAACAAAAAAGTGTGCCGAATGACTGAAGTAGCCTGCGCGAATTGTGTTTGAATAAAATAATTTTTTTCTTCATTCTCAACCGAGAAAGAAATGTTTTACAATACGTATAAAAATTTAAAAGTTCTACTCAACAATAAACAAGATAATATTTTAGTTTTAAAAATAAGTACTTAAAAAAAACACTTATTGAACATGGACCATTGCAGCGAGTTTTTTTATTAAAATTTTAATTCATAGGGATCAAACTAAGGATTGTCCGAACATAACACATTATTCCAATGAAAGCTAAAGGTATCCTTTACAATTTGTAGCATCCACAATTTTAAGCTGGGCCGTGAGATCTTCTGTATATACTTTTACCAACAAAAAAGTGCGCCGAATGACTGAAGTAGACTGCGCGAAATGTGCTCGAATTAAAGATTTTTTTCCTTCATTCTCAATCTAAAAAAAAAAATATTTCAATTAAGCATACGAAAGTGAAGGTTCTACTCAGCAATAAACCAGAAAATATTTAAGTTTGAAAAATAAGTACTTAAAAAAACTCTAGCTAAACAACGACCATTGCATTCCAAATTTTTATGATAAATTTTAATTCATAGGGATCAAACTAAGGATTGTCCGAACATAACACATTATTCCAATGTTAGCTAAATGTATCCTTTACAATTTGTACCATCCACAATTTTAAGCTGGGCCGTGAGATATTCTGTATATACTTTTACCAACAAAAAAGTGTGCCGAATGACTGAAGTAGCCTGCGCGAATTGTGTTTGAATAAAATAATTTTTTTCTTCATTCTCAACCGAGAAAGAAATGTTTTACAATACGTATAAAAATTTAAAAGTTCTACTCAACAATTAACAAGATAATATTTTAGTTTTAAAAATAAGTACTTAAAAAAACACTTATTGAACATGGACCATTGCAGCGAGTTTTTTATTAAAATTTTAATTCATAGGGATCAAACTAAGGATTGTCCGAACATAACACATGATTCCAATGTTAGCTAAAGGTATCCTTTACAATTTTTACCATCCACAATTTTAAGCTGGGCCGTGAGATATTCTGTATATACTTTTACCAACAAAAAAGTGTGCCGAATGACAAGTAGCCTGCGCGAAATGTGTTCCAAAAAAATATTTTTTTTTCTTCATTCTCAACCGAGAAAGAAATGTTTTACAATACGTTTACCAATTTGAAAGTTCTACTCAACAATAAACAAGATAATATTTCAGTTTTAAAAATAAGTACTTAAAAAAAACACTTTTTGAACATGGACCACTGCAGCGAGATTTTTATTATAAATTTTAATTCATAGGGATCAAACTAAGGATTGTCCGAACATAACACATGATTCAAATGTTAGCTAAAGGTATCCTTTACAATTTGTACCATCCACAATTTTAAGCTGGGCCGTGAGATCTTCTGTATATACTTTTACCAACAAAAAAGTGCGCCGAATGACAGAAGTAGCCTGCGCGAAATGTGCTCGAATTAAATATTTTTTTCCTTCATTCTCAATATAAAAAAAAATATTTCAAATAAGCATACGAAAGTATAGGTTCTACTCAGCAATAAACCAGAAAATATTTATGTTTGAAAAATAAGTTCTTAAAAAAACACTAGCTGAACATGGACCACGACAGCCAAATATTTATGATAAATTTTAATTCATAGGGATGAAACTAAGGATTGTCCGAACATAACACATAATTCCAATGTTAGCTAAAGGTATTCTTTACAATTTTTACCATCCACAATTTTAAGCTGGGCCGTGAGATCTTCTGTATATACTTTTACCAACAAAAAAGTGTGCCGAAAAACTGAAGTAACCTGCGCGAAATGGGTTTGAATAAAATAATTTTTTTCTTCATTCTCAATAGAGAAAGAAATGTTTTACAATAAATATACGAAATTGAAAGTTCTACTCAGCAATAAACCGGAAAATATTATTTTTTGAAAAATAAGTTCTTAAAAAAACACTAGCTGAACATGGACCACGACAGCCAAATATTTATGATAAATTTTAATTCATAGGGATGAAACTAAGGATTGTCCGAACATAACACATGATTCCAATGTTAGCTAAAGCTATTATTTACAATTTGTACCAAACACAATTTTAAGCTGGGCCGTGAGATCTTCTGTATATACTTTTACCAACAAAAAAGTGCGCCGAATGACTGAAGTAGACTGCGCGAAATGTGCTCGGATTAAATATTTTTTCCATTCATTCTCAATCTAAAAAAATATATTTTTAATAAGCATACGAAAGTGAAGGTTCTACTCAGCAACAAACCAGAAAATATTTAAGTTTGTAAATTAAGTACTTAAAAAAACTCTAGCTAAACCTCGACCATTGCATTCCAAATTTTTATGATAAATTTTAATTCATAGGGATCAAACTAAGGATTGTCCGAACATAACACAATATTCCAATGTTAGCTAAATGTATCCTTTACAATTTGTACCATCCACAATTTTAAGCTGGGCCGTGAGATATTCTGTATATAATTTTACCAACAAAAAAGTGTGCCGAATGACTGAAGTAGCCTGCGCGAATAGTGTTTGAATAAAATAATTTTTTTACTTCATTCTCAACCGAGAAAGCAATGTTTTACAATACGTATACAAATTTGAAAGTTCTACTCAACAATACACAAGATAATATTTTAGTTTTAAAAATAAGTACTTAAAAAAAACACTTATTGAACATGGACCATTGCAGCGAGATTTTTATTAATAATTTTAATTCATAGGGATCAAACTAAGGATTTTCCGAACATAACACATTATTCCAATGAAATCTAAAGGTATCCTTTACAATTTGTACCATCCACAATTTTAAGCTGGGCCGTGAGATCTTCTGTATATACTTTTACCAACAAAAAAGTGTGCCGAATGACTGAAGTAGCCTGCGCGAATTGTGTTTGAATAAAATAATTATTTTCTTCATTCTCAACCGAGAAAGAAATGTTTTACAATACGTATACAAATTTGAAAGTTCTACTCAACAATAAACAAGATAAAATTTTAGTTTTAAAAATAAGTACTTAAAAAAACACTTATTGAACATGGACCATTGCAGCGAGATTTTTATTATAAATTTTAATTCATAGGGATCAAACTAAGGATTGTCCGAACATAACACATGATTCCAATGTTAGTTAATGGTATCCTTTACAATTTGTTCCATCCACAATTTTAAGCTGGGCCGTGAGATCTTCTGTATATACTTTTACCAACAAAAAAGTGCGCCGAATGACTGAAGTAGCCTGCACAAAATATGCTTGAATTTAATTTTTTTTTTCTTTATTGTCAATCAAGTAAACAGTTTATTTTCATTAAGCATACAAAAGTGAATGTTCTACACAGCAAAAAACTAGAGATTATTTAAGTTTGAAAAATAAGTACTTTATAAAAAAACTAAGTAAACATCAACCACAGCAGTCAGATTTTTATTATATATTTTATTTCATAGGGATCAAACTAAGGATTGTCCACACATTACTTATTATTACAGCGTTAGCGCAAGGCTTTCTTTCCATTTTGTACCATCCACAATTTTAAGCTGGGTCGTGAGATCTTCTGTATATACTTTTACCAACAAAAAAGTGCGCCAAATGACTGAAGTAGCTGATGCGAAAAGTGCTTCAATTGAATAATTTTTTCTTCATTCTCAATCGAGAAAAAAATTGTTTTTCAATAAGCATACAAAAGTGAAGGTTATACTCAGCATTTAACCAGAAAATATTTGGTTTTCAAATATAAGTACAAAAAATAAACACTATCTTAACAAGGACCTCTGCAGCGAAATTTTTATTTTAAATTTTAATTTGTATGGATCAAACGAAGTATTTTCCACACATAACTCTTTATTCTATCGCTATCCCAAGGCTATCTTTACAATTTGTACCATCATTAATTTTTAGCTAGGCCGTGAGATCTTCTATATATACTTTTACCAACAATAATGTACGCCGAATGACTGACACGGTCTCAATTTATATTGATATTTCATGTGTCGCAGTCATACGCTCCTAGACGACGATATCTGACTGTAGATTTAAGGCAATATAATATACGTTTAATCACTAGCAGCTTCTTTTTTCAACAAGCATAAAGTTCTTAATGATTAATTTATCATATATATTATTGAGTGAAAACTATTTTATGCATGGCCTAAAATGTAATTTTTGAAATGATTGTAGAAACTTAGAATTTTCTTATACATTCATGTGTTTGCAATTGAGTGTACCACTTTACCATCTTTACACATATATGTGCTAACATAAAAAATTAAGTTTTGAAAATATAGAAATTTATTTCCTTTGTAGCTGGCTAGTAGTGTAGAGGCTTAAAATTAATCCCTTCCTTATCATTCAAGTACTCCATATGGGCAAATTTTGTACGCGAGGACACAATTACACCACTGCCCACTTGAATTTGGATACGGTCTTAAATGGAATGGATGACAATGTACAAATCTAACTAAAGAAGCAAATTTACATGTATCAAAAAATAAATCATAGTTATGCATACACCTACTGAAATGTAACAAAGGGTATGAAATCACTCGTTGCCTAAATAAGCTAATAAGAGTTAGTTATCACACGCACATTCATACACAGATTCACGTTGTAAGCAGCCCACAAAATAATAATACATTTTTTGCATACTTCGTTTCATGTTCGGACGGCACTTGTGATATGATTTCCGGGAACAAATACATACAATATATATTTAAGGCGAATAGCTAAGTTTTCCGAATGCATTGAAGTCTGGACCAGAGCCTGATTCTCGTCGCTGCAATATGTTTGGAAGAATACACGGGGATTGCTAGCATAGAGTTACTCGTGGCTCGTGTGAAATTACTATGATAACTGTGTAGGTAATTTATATTGTCGACACACAATAAGGTGATCCGGGCTGCATTTCCATAAAGGGAGAAATGTAATTATGCTAATTTGCAATATCTGCTCCTTCCAGGTGAAGACTGTTTTTATCAGAACTTAATGTTTTTCTCAACGCTGTAGAGAAATTAATTTTAACTCATTCAAGCGATAGCCTTTGTTTATCATATAAGCGGAACCAATTCATATAGCCTAGGGTTTCTCTGTTTACAGCATAAGTTTTTTTTTCATTTGTTCGTTTAGAAATGGAAGCAAGACTTTAACATTACTAATTGAGTAATCAATATGAATTGATTAAGTATTAAAATATACATGTACATCAGCTTGATTGTAGTATTGGAATTAATATAAATCATTAATTAATAAAGAAAATAACAGTTTGACAAGATTCGAACCCTAATGGATACGAGCTATTATTGGTAGCCATCTATGTGGTTAAGTGTTGTTTAATGTGTAAGAAAAGACGCATCGCCGAAAATTCGCCACCAACAAAGTCGACAAACAAAATAAAATACATCGCCATCAAAGACTTTACTTTGGTAAGGACCTCTCTGATAGAATTTCCACCAAATACTAACTAATGATGGCCCGTTATCGGTTATCATAATGATCGGCAATTTTTCAGATATGGCCTATTGGTAAAAATAAACCTTTTCGTTTAAACATTTCTTTACAAACTGGCCTGCTTTTGACATGGCGTCACGTCAGGCTGCTACAAGGACAAAAGCAGCAGAAAAGCTGTTCTTTTGTAAATGGGAGAAAGATTTGGGAAGTAAGTTTATGGTGCTCAAAATTGTTAACTGGCCGTTCTTAATTTACAGTGATTTTATGGCAAGAGCCTCTTTGCTCCTAGAGCAATAAATCTAACCCGCCCGTCAGTTGCCTTGACAGCTGCCCGGAAGTAGCGGGTTTGCTTGTCCTTTCCCCGCCCCCTGCTGACAAACCTTCCAACAACACTGTTGCGACCTTCCCCGCATGTTTTATTACCCGAATGGTAGAGTGACAAAAACACAAGCGACCGAAATCGTTCCTTGCCCACCAGCCGCCTAGTCGCACGCGTGCACGCGGAGCGCAAAAACACAGTCCTTGCAGTTGTATGCTGGCAGTTCATACTATTAAGTTTAATTAAGTATAATCGTAGTTTTAAGTGACTCATACAATGCCCAACACCGACGCAGCCATCTAAAAATACTGTCGTGCTTTGGCCCAGCGGGGCTCTAATTATAGTCTGATTTTTTTCCCTTTTTGGGGTCCCGAGACCCTAACTGGCGAAGCGCCCAAGAATAATCTCCTACACATTTACAATTCTTACTGATATTTCTAGTTTAAGTATGTGTGCTGGCTGGCAGCATGGCGGGAAACGGCGCAAACCGCCCCCTAAAAATCAGTGCCATCCAAAATAAATGCGGACCAAAGAGTCCAAGCTCCTCACCTTTGCTTAGAAGAGCTTTTCTACTCTGTCCAACTCTTCTTCCTGAACCATCCTTCTGTTCCCGTAACCAACCTGCGCCTCAAAGCAATAGTAGTGTGTGTGTATATATATATATATATATACACACACACACAAACACGCGCACACACACACAAACAAATCGTTTTGTAGTATTTTAGTGGAAAAAAATGTAAACACAAATGTAATACCTGACACCACCACGCGTACAGATATTGCAACTTGACCTATCAATTACGTGTATACTATAAACATAAATGTGTTGAGTACAGTGGCGTAGCCAGGATTTGTGTTTGGGGGGGGGGGGGTTGAGAAGCATGGTCCCCCCCCCCCCCTATTAAAACGAGGGAGTCCGGGGGTCCACCCACCCCCGGAAAAAATGTGGATTTTAAGGTGTAAAATAGTGCTATTTTAGCAGTTTTCGGTACTTAACATAAAATATTGAAATAGTAAAAATATTATTAATTTTTTTATAAAAAATTTTTTTAGTGATGAAGTAAGAAATTAATTAAAGATATTTTTTATCAATCCCAGTGTCTTGTTTACGTCTACTTAAAATCATAAATCATGCTCGAAGCTCAACAGTACAAAAAAAAAGTGAATAAAAAAATTGGTTGTCTGTAATGTCGGTTTACGGACGATAAATTAACGTGACAACGTCATAACAAAACATTGATGAAATGATTGCATACTTTTATGAATAAAATTGAATCATTTTTATTGAATTATCACTATTTTGTATGGATACAAAGAAGGAGTGAAATTAAATCTACAATTTAATTGATAAATGTACTTTTATTTGCACTCATTAATTCAAATATGTTTATTACTTTAACGAAGAGATTATTTTAACTATTTTTATACATATTTGCTATTTAACTTCTTCCAATCTGTGTTATTCTGTTAATGATAGGACGATGATAGGAAAAGTAAGAAACGAATGAGAGTGTTTCAAGTTAAATGTGCCTCGAAAAAGTCAAATCGATGGTTGTTCCAATCGAGTGGAAGAGAGATAGATGCGGCGCAAGCGTACAATGAGCGTAACGGGACACAGTGTAACGGGACACTTTCGTGCGTGCAGCCGGCGTTCATCGATTTATTAGACGTCACGTCAAAAGGATTGGGTTTCGGCAGAACTGATCTATTCCTGGAAACAATTAGCTTTAGCTTGAAGAGTTACATGACACCATGTCGTCGTCTCAATTCTATACACACACAGCGATCCTTACACTTTTAGAAGCCCAGTCAACACCTGCTTATAATTACCACGCTGGTTAAATACAGTAGGTGTAAGATATTTGAACACTTGGGACCCGTCACGGCGTCACAACCTTATAGCTTCTGCTCGTGACAGGGGTATGGGAAGGGAAGGAGAATCGGTAGGGCTCGCTTACTCTTCCCCTCCAGTGCAGTGGCCGGTGATAGCAGTAAGACACCCAGGCTTTTAGCTAACCTGCTTTCAGTTAAGAAAAAAATAATTGGGGCTAAGGGGGGGGGGGTTATAACCCCTTAACCCCACCCCCCTGGCTACGCCCCTAGTTGAGAACAAACTTAAATCTGTCTTAAATAATAGCAAGATAGAAAAACTCAAATAAATTTTATGGCATTTATTTTTTTTGTTAATGACCAAAAAAATTTAAATTTGTGTTAAAGTCATAATATTAACAGGAATAAAGTTTTTTGTATCTTAATGCGATTTGATGAACAATATTTTTAGTATATCTCTGAGGAACGAACAAACCTGATGGTTGCCAACCCTTGAACACGCAACATTTCCAAATTCGCCACTATTTCTCGCTCGTCCATCTGCTCGATGTGGTTGTATTGACAGCGTGTGTTTATTTGTTCCTCCTCATCGCCCTGAAGTAGATTTGCGAAACCTTTGGATGGCCATCAGGCATTGAGAACAAATAACCAATTTTTTGATACACTTAGTCCTTAATCTTAAATGTCGATTCAAAATTACGACCATCCTCATTCTGAACGATTTATGTTGCTCTAAATGATGTCATTTGGAAGCAAGAATTGAATTAACGAATTTTACGCGAAAACAATTTTCATTGAGATGTGGCTCCAGCCAATAAAGTTATCGATGGTTCTGGTGGCGAATGGTGATGCGCAGCAACGACTGGCCGATTCACCTTTGTATTTAAATGCATTACAGTGTTGGCATTATTTTTCTATATTGTCGATGACAATTAGGGCATGTGACGAATAGCCTATTTCCGGCACATATTCGAACGCAAGGCGGTGAAGTGGCTCAGATCAGTTGCTTAATAAACACACAACATATAAATATAAGGTTCTTATATTTGAATTTTTTTGGATGTTATAATTTGTTGAGCTAACTCAAATGTTTATTTTCAATGCGCTGTTTAACACTCCGTAAATTTTATAGAATCATCGACACAATTAAGCACTGAAAATAAAAGGTTGCATGTTTGATTGATTGTCATTAAATGCACAATTGTATAAAATTTAAATTCTTGGAATATCATGTAAGATATTCACTTAAAAACATACATTGTGCAAATGTTTAAGGTTCCGCTTTAAAGTACACTTCATGTATGATTTAAAATGTAATTTTAATGTGTTTTGTCCATGAATAATACACTCAATATGCACACAATTGTGATACATGGAACATGGAAACAAAGATAACAGAAATTGAAATGTCTAAACAACGCCAAGCTACGACGCAAGTGACAGAAATAAAACTATGTATAATACTTTACAGAAGTTTTTACGATCAATTATTCTTTATATTATCATATTTTGTAGTTAAGAAATATTGGGTGGTGGTGGAGATGTGAAATTTTGGTTCTCATATGCAAAAAATAAAAAAAATAAGTATAAAAAATCCGAAAATAAAGAGTTTTCTTTCTGGAACTCGATCACAGCGTTACCTACCGGGTCCAATTGTGAATCCAAAACATCCAGAGACCCACTTAAACACACGCAAAAAATTTCATCGAAATCTGTCCAGCCATTTAGGAGGAGTTTATTCACATACACACAGCCGGAAATATATAAATGTATATATAAAAAGAATAGTAAACTAAACTATGTAAACTGAATTTAATTAAATAAGCACAATAATAAAAAAACACTATAAAAAAAAGTAACGTTTACTTTTTTTGAAAAATACTGGGTCAGAGTTGTTTGTTTCAACACATTTTCTGACTGATGCATCATGCAAATTGTCCAGTTCACATAAGCATTCTCTCACACTATCTGGAACACAAATACAAGCAGATTATTGGTCAAAAAATACACTTGTAACAGCTTGTGGCGTGCGGCAAAGGTTTCGCAGGTTTGCGCAGTTCTAATTGCACTAGAACCCCGATTAGCGAACCCCGCATTTTACGTAACATCGATTTTACGAATTTAATCTCAGGAACAGTCGAAAAATTGGAAATTTTCACACCAAAATATAAGTAATTAGAAACAATTTGAAGGAAAAAAAATCACAAAGAAGAGCTTATTTAACGCACAGCAAATATGTTCTGTGGGCTTTAATACTCGTTATTATATTCCTATAAGACAAAAATAATCGGACATTCCATTTCCGCAGTTCATATGGATGTATTAATATCATGGTAACACATTAAACAAACAAGTCCTCGCTTACAGTTAAAAAATTCAAGGTCGTAGGTTTGCAGGATTAATACTAAAGTGTTTTAGAAGCTGAAGGTATGCAGAAATATTTACGTCCTCGGTTACAGCGGCTGTAGGCAAACTGTGTGTTCAGAGAAGTGTGTAACCAGGTCCTCGAATTGTGTCTACTATCGTATAAACGGACACTCGGTGTATTAATAATTTCGACTACAGTACTTCCTACCGGTAAAACGCTGAACTATGAATTTGTCGCTCTACGGTGTAACCGAGGACTCGGCCAGATTTCGTTGAAAATTTGCAGGAAGGCATTAAAGGACAGGATATACGAGAAAATAAGGTTTTTTTCAATCCGAGGACCTGGGTCAGGTCCTCGGATCCACATCTGGTCCTCGGAAGCCCGGTGAGAAATCACGCGCAAGTCCTCAAATCATGCCTTATGCCAACTCAGACATGCTTCAAACTTCTAACACTCCTATATTTGTGTCGGAGGTTAAAATCTTATTTACAAACCTTTTAAAAAATCTATTTATTCTCTGCGCATTTAAGAATGATTTTACTAATTTTCTTCTAACCTAATATGTAATTAACTCGTATGTAGCTTGGTGTTACTCACAAAAATTGGAATAACAAATGCATTGATTTTTTATGCATTTAAACACGCGGAATGCCAAATATTAAAATCATGTTCCAAGAAATAAAATAAAAGTTGAAGAGTTACACTATCCACCTACCGGCTACATTATCAGACCTTCGTCTCCAATTTTTATGGGCATTTTTGAATAATAATAATGTGTGTAATACCGTTTCTAGATTACTGCGATGCATTTATGGAGAATCTACGTACGTTAAAAAATGCATTTATGGAAAGCATTTTGATGGACTGCTGTAAGTCGCTGTCATGTAGGACCTAACTGCATGTTTTTGGTGATACGTACAAGATCTGCAGAAGTAAATTGGTTATTTAGCACAGTTGACTCTATAACTGTGCAAAAATTCAGCATTGACAAATTTTTCACAAGTTGAAACCTTTGTTTCCCGTGCAGGTGTTGGCTCTCTATCTCTCTTGAAGGGCAGTCTGAGGATGGGGAAAAAAAAAAAAAAACCTACCCAGAAGGGACTGTTGTGGTACTATAGGGGACAGCTTACCCGGCGCGCAGGGTGGAAGACTTGTTTTTGAATGGCCTTGCCCCTTGGACACAGCGGTAGTCTTTTAGACCGTCTATTTATGTTCGTTACTTCCATGACGTGTGCCACGCGCAAATAACGGTACATTAGTGACGTCAGACGAGCTCGGCAACACCCGGTGAGCTAGTAGTCCAGGAAACGAAGACCAGACGAGACACGAACCTGTCGAAAAATTTTCCAAAGCTGAATTTTCGTAGAGTGGTAGAGTCAACTATCCTTACTAATAATATAAATGCAAAAGTAACTCTGCCTGTTTGTTTGTTTGTTACCTTTTCCAGGCTAAACGGCTTAACGGATCGTAATGAAATTTGGCAAGGAAGGACACAGGCTATCTTTTGTCTCAAAAAATAATTTTGAAGTGGGTGAAAAAAATATATCTTAATTTTATGTCATGTGTGTCATAGATATACAAACTGTTAGTGTCATTCCTCTATGTCCGCCGAGCAATAGCCGTGAAGCCATTACGTTTTTCTATTGCAAGGAACTGAGTAGAGAGTAAGAAAAATTAAAGCTCTGCATCGTAGTACACCAATACACCAGTAGATGGCACTGTTTTGAATTATCGCTTTATAAGGAACTAGGTAGAGAGTAAGAATACTTAAAGCTATTTATTGACCGTTTGTCGTCGACAGGTGTGGTTCAATTGTAACTACCCATTTTGTACTTTACAATTGTCATTACCCATTTTGTATTTTATCATCAATGTGGTTTTCAAAGTTAACTTGAGGGTAATCTGGGGCAAAACATAAACTTCATTACATCAAAATCGGTTCTCTTAATTTTTTTAAATATAAGTTGATTTTTAATAACGCTTAGAGACGTTTTCGATTGTTTACATTCAGTTGCAAGACCATCACATCTTAGTACACCAACACAACAGTATATGGCCCTGTTAGTTTTTTTATTTACCGTTTTATAATTTGCTCTAACTAATATTATAAATGCGTATATTATATATATATATATATATATATATATAAACACTATAACAGAAAACAAAACTAGCCGTCTGGTTGATTTATCGGTGGGTTTGTGTCATTTCTCTATGGCCGCCATAGATCTGGCAACTTCCTATAGGCTACTTCTTGACGAGACTCGTCCGCTTAGCGATATTATATAAATTGTGCTTGATATAAATTGTTGTGCATATTTCATTGGTAACTACTTGTAAAAATAGAGTTAGTGTAAATTAAAGTAAAAAGTACCTCACACTTATTTACAATATCTTAATCATTTAAAAATAGTTACGAGTTTTCAGTTTGGTTTGCTGTTAAAGCGTGTTTCAGTTATTTAAAATATAATTTATGTTCAAATTTTTTAGTATAACTAAAAATTAGAAGCGTTAGATTGTAATATTTTAATTAGATAAAAAAATTTGAAAAAGATACTCTAAAAACAGCATCCTATCGACATCTATAATTTTTTTATTTTTATATCGATAAAGGACAATATAAAGGTACCTTATTCTACGGATAGTGTATGTTTAACCGGTAAAATTAGTTTTTTTTTTGTTTTATCCTGATGATAAGCGATAGTTTGTCTTTTATTATTTTTAAGATTAGATATTTTACTTCTTATTCTACTTTTTCACTTTTCATATTTCTTCATAATTATTTTCATTCTTTTTTTAACCTTTAAGGAAAAGTTTGTTTTGTTTAAATATTTTTGTTAGGTATCCTTTCCAGTTTTTTATTTTATATCTTTAGTTACAGAACTAAATTATAATTAAAAAAAACTAAAAAAACACGCTTTAACAACAAAACAAACTAAAAAATAATAATAATTTTAAAATTATTAAGATACCAGCTTCTGCCCGCGACTTCGTCTGCGTGGACTTCATAATTGGGTCCAGAGAGAAATAAAAAAATGTTTGAGCTATAAAAAGGTTCGTGGGATAAAAAAAATTACCCGTAGGTATTTGGTAGCATCGCAGTGTGTCGCTCTGGGGGCAAGGTAGCCATTCCCACGTTGGAAACCTATGTATCACGTCTCCCACGAGAAAATGTGTGAGTGTTGAAAGTTTCATAAATTACTATATCATATTACGGTTGTGTTAATAGATTTAAAATTTATGTTTATCAAGTATATATCCCACAGACTTGAAACTCGGAAATTATGATCCTTATATTACACAATCATGTGAGAATGAAGTTTTCATAAATTCAACTCTCAAGGGTGCTTTAGCCCGGGTAACGCCGGGTACTTCAGCTTGTGCTTAATAACATACCGAAAGTTGACCGCTGTAGACCTAGTGTGTATCACCAAAAACGTGCAGTTAATTCCTAGATGACAGCGACTTACAGCAGTCCATCAACATGCTTTCCATTTACACAGTTTTTAACGTACTCTCCATATAGGCATCACAATAATCTAGAAACGCTATTCGAAACACCCACGTGAACAAATACTTCTATGTTGAATACTAAAGATAAAACAAAATAGAGAACGTTAATGATTTTTTAAACCAGTCATTTAAATAAAATTATGATTTACATACAGAACAAGGGAACAACGTCAAAATCATCTGTATAAAAGTTCTTGCTTATTCATTAAGCTTTAAGGCGATTTAACTATAAAGAGTCTAGCGCAATTAGTTGAATCGCTAGAATAGCCTAAGTGTCGGCGTGTGTGCCGTCCTGCGGCGGTGCTCCGGTCGCAGCAAGCCGGCGCGACGAGCGTTGCACGCGACCTTGATGGCCAAGTTTCAAAGTTCCGAAGATTTTGTTTAGGGATTGCTGCAGATATGTTACGTTTATTTGATTTAACACATTTGAGTTAAATTAACGCAAATAAGAAAATAATTTTATCGCTTTTCCCCTGTGAAATGGCTCCATAAAATTACAATAAAATTATTTTTTGGAACTTGTCAACAGGAAAACCCAAAAATACAAAGTTTAAAAACTATGTTTATAACTACCTAAAACAAATTGGGTAGGCTTTCCTTCTCATAAATAACGATTTGAGATTTTACTTGTAATTTGGAATGGGAAAGTGGAATCACTAATGAGCTTTAAAGTCATAACTCTAGGGACCGGACATATGACGTCACAGTGCAGATGAGGCAGGATATCATATGAGATCATGTTTTTAGCATGTAAATTTTTAAGAAAAAAATAACCACTGTGAAGACAAAAAAACTGATTTAGAAAAATTAGCTACCTAAATTATTATTAATACCAATACTAATCAACAAATAAGTATATTATATTTCTTGACTTATTCTATCACTTTAAAAAGTATTCTATTTATATTTTATCCAGGCTACTTGTTCTATTAGAAACAAATACAATAGTTTTCAGAGCGCCAATTAAGGTTTGTATTTCTTATAAGTAAATATTTTTATTCTGAGGTAATATTATAAAATAAACTAAACTTTTGCATCTATGTACTTACATTAGTTAATTAAAGCTTTTTACTAGCGAATTTGACCTGATTATTTATATCTTTGTTACCTGTGATTAAAATGCTCCTACCCAAACGACTTGCCATGGATCCCAGAGCAGTACACATTGCGACACTCCGAATGCTCTAGCTATCAAATCGATTACTGTAGACTCCTAAATATATACAATTAAAAAGATTAATCAATATGCAGAAACTAAATTTAAAAGACTTTTACCTATGGTCTTTTAAGTTTCTGTAGTTTATATAATTTTTATTTTATTCCAGAAATTCGGTAAAAACATTATTTCGAAATTTGTGTTGTTTCATCTTGCTTATTTTTCATAGTATATATATATATATATATATATATATTACTTCTATACTATCACATGTAGAAAATGTGTTGTGAAATTTTTTTATTTGTTAACTTAAATGATACAACAAAAACAAGTTTGTAGGATTCATGTTTGTGGAGCACTGCAAGGAGCTGCTATTTATTTATTTTATTTATCGACTTTGTTGATGGCAAAGTTAAGGGAATACGCCTAAACATTTACATTTCTCTACATCATCATTACATATCTACACTAATATTATAAACAGGAAAGATTTGTATTTTTTTGTGTGTGTAGGTTTGTAATGAATAAACTCAAAAACTACTGTGCCGATTTCTAAAATTTTTTCACTATTAGAAAGCTACAATCACCCTGAGTAACATAGGCTATATTTATTGCTAGAAAAGATAAGGAAGGAATCTTTACTAAAACTTTAGTAACGTAATCCAATGTGTAAAAAAAATGCCATAAAACATCTTATATCGCATGCGCTGCGGAAACTATTGATGATAGAACAAAAGTATGTCCTATACAATATTAAAGAACATATCAATAACCACAAAAAAACTTTGCGATACTATATGTCCAACTATTATAGTTATGACACAATAACCACTTATTACATTTTAAAAGTTGATATAAATGCCGACCAAAATTAGACCATGTTATTCATACTTCTGTTAAATTCCTTATCCAAATAAATCATATTGTTTTCAAGACTGTTTCAATTCCTGTAAATTACTTTTTTAATTGTTAAAATCGGCTATTCCAATCAATAGATGTTGCGAAATTAATAAATCATAGAAATAGAAAAAATAAACGCTGTCGCACTGTGCATGTTATTGATACCTATTTATTATTCCTTATCCAAATAAATTATTTTGTATTCAAAATTGTTTCAATACCTGTAGATTACTTTTTGAATTATTCAAATCGTGTATTCCATTCAAAATATATTACGAATTTAAAAAGTCACAGATACAGAAAAGGCGCGGCTAGCCAGGCACCGCAGGGGTGCGGGAGAGGGGCGGGCACATCTATGAAATAGGTAGCCGCGCGGCTCAGTCGCGCGGTCGGCTCGCTACGCAGCGGACGTAACCGACATTCAACACTTTTTAACTATTTTAATTGCAAATTTTTTTCCAAGTTAAAAAGTTTTTCTCAGAACTAATTATAAATAGTTTATTCACGCTTTATTGTTTATTTTATATAGTATTCTCTCACTTTTTCAATAGTAAGTATTTATCAAAAGTTATATTCTTATTTTATCTGATTAAAAAAATTCAACGTAATGCCTAGGAAAAAAAAGTCTTAACTATCTAAAAGTTGCTCCCAAACGAGATTAGCAAAAATAAGACGTATTGGAGAATCATCTTCTGAAAATTCAGATCGTCTCGCAAATCAGAGAGCGTATGCTTCGCAATCGCGGGCCACAGAATCTAGCGCCAAACGTTCGCTACGCCTTGTTCAAAATAGTGACAGAATGTCACAAGCACGTACAAGGGAATCTAGCGCCGAAAGTTCGCAACGCCTTGCTCAAAATAGTGACAGAATGTCACAAGCACGCGCGAGGGAATCTAGCACCGAACGTTCGCTTCGTCTTACAGCACAAAATGCCAGATCGTTCCAACTATACGAACGACAATCGAGTGCCGAACACTCGCAGCGACTTATTGCACAGTGAGAAAGACAACAATCGTTAACAACTAGAATGCGTAATATAATTTTAGCTCATACTAATATATCAGCATTCAGTTACGATCCACATATTGATTATGCTCTCAGAACAGCATCCAAATCGGAGCAATGAATAAGGTTTGTCCTAAATGTTTTGCTAAAAAATGGAATGATTAAGCGAGCGGTATATGCTGCGCGTCTGGGAAAGTTATTCTTTCTAATATTAAAGAGCCACCAGAACCAATAAAAAGCCTTTTGACTAATAATCACACATATTCCGCGCATTTTTTTAAATAATGCACGTAGATACAATAGCCTTTTTCAGATGACTTCGTTTGGGGCGAAAGAAATTAGAGAGGGAAATTTTATGCCCACCTTTAAGGTAGAAGGGCAAGTCTATCATCTTATAGGTAGCCTCTTACCACCAGCAGGACAAAGCCCTCAATTTCTGCAAATATATTTTATTTCAGAAGCTGACCAACTATCATTGCGATAAAACATGGCCCCTATGCTAAAAATAGATTTGATTAACGAACTGCAGACCGTATTAAATAGCCACAACATGTACATACGAAGTTATAAACATAGTATCGAATTTAACAACCCTGAAAGTTTAAAATTAATCATTCACTCTGATCGCACACCTCTGGCAGAATACCAGGGCAGATATAACGCTCCTTCCATAAATGAAGTGGCCGTTCTATTGGTCGACGAAGATAAAGGACCCAGGGATATTGTACTGCATGGTAGAGACGGACAACTGAAACGAGTGTCGGAATTGGACCGCGCTTACGATCCGTTACAATATCCACTAATATTTGAATCAGGAGACGACATATATTATGTGACTATTCCTCAGCAGAATGCCTTACAAAATAAGACGGTGTCATGTATTCAATATTATGCCTATCGTTTAATGATTAGGACCAACTGTTTTAGCACACTGCATTATTACAAAGATTTGTTTAATCAGTATTGTGTGGATATGATGGCGAAGATGATTTCAGAAAGGTTAAATTTTATTTGCCGAAACCAACAAAAGCTTAGAGCAGATGACCATATTCATTTGAGGGATGCTTTGAACCAAGACGCAAGCGTAAATGCCGCCAATATAGGTCAGCATGTCATCTTACCGTCATCATTTACTGGGTCTCCGAGGTATCTCCACGAAAAGACGCAAGATGCTATGACATATATGTGCGCAATTATGAACTTTTTTCCGGTCAGCGATCTTTCGAACGGCATGACATCATCGCTCAAGTGTTTCACTTAAAAATGAAAAAAAAAAAAAAAAAAACCTCATAAAAATAATCACAAAAGACGCGATTTTTGGGTCGGTCAAATGTTATATGCTTACTGTAGAGTGGCAAAAAAAAAAAAAAAAGGACTGCCGCATTGAAAACATGCAAAATATAGTGTAAAATCCACCAAAAACGACACTCTCTGCGTTTTTTGACCTGTGCAGTAATGACGGATTTGCTAAAACACTACTCTATCACGAAGTCCCTCATTACTATACATGGGCTAACAATAAATTTTCTAGAAGGAAACGTGGCCAAGACGTAGTTGGACACCCCGGCATAAAAAAAAGATGCGGCATTGGGAAGAGTGTACAGCATTCATCCTTCACAGTCAGAATGTTTTTATCTCAGCCCAACATCGTTTAAGGACTTAAAAACAGTTGATGGAATTGTAAAAGAAACTTACAAAGCCGCTTGCCAAGATAGATGTTTGCTAGAAAATGATAACCAATGGGAAATAACTTTGAGAGAAGCTTCGATTTCTCAATGTCCGTTAAAGCTGAGAGAATTGTTTGTGGTGATATTTTTATTTTGTTTCCCCTCGGAACCTCTCAACTTATGGGACACTTTTAAAGACGATTTGTGTCAAGATATCAGACACATAGCCCAACAACAAGGTCAAGATTTTGATGTTTATAATGAAGGCTTGATACAGATCGAAAACAAACTTTAGAGAATTGAACGACAAAAATTTAAGATCCTGATAAACATTTGGTTGAATGTACGGGATCGTGTCTCACGGTTATGGTAGCTGTGGAGATAATTTAAATTGGCCGACAGATATTGAGGGTATCCCAGCCGCAGTGTATTTTAAGCAAGAATCAGCATGTGCATATCACGCCCCTGTGTGAGTCTAAACTATTTCAACTTCTTATAGTACTGAGTTATATGGTCTCGTGATTTTAGGTTAAAAAAATTGGTTGTTAGTAAAGTCGGTTTACGGACGATAGTTTAACGTGACAACGTCATAAAAAAACATTGATGAAATTATTGCATACTTTTATGAATAAAATTGAATAATTTTTATTGAATTATCACTTTTTGGTATGGATACAAAGAAGGAGTGAAATGAAATCTACAATTTAATTGATAAATTTACTTTTATTTGCACTCATTAATTCAAATATGTTTATTACTTTACCGAATAGATTATTTTAACTATAACTTTTATACATGTTTGCTATTTAACTTCAAGATCGTCTAGAATGTTTTACGCTTTTTCGCAATTACACATTTAACGACGAAGTTTGTTCGTCGTGAAATTAAAGGTAGAATTTAATAAAAATGCCCTAGCAGTTAATAAAATAAGTATTAGTAAATTTAAGAAAGAATTTCGGCTTTAATCTCCAACCCAGACACTCGTGGAGCGCTGGGGCCGAAATTAAAATTCGTCGAGAATATTTTACGTTTTTATGTCTTCCATTGCTCAAAATGATATGCAATTGTGGCCCCGGGCATGAAATTTTATTTATAATTCATTAATAATAACGCTCCTCGCGATAAACAAAGGAAAATATGTATTAACGAGTGCCTGGTTACCGCGGAAGCGGGCAGATAGCACGATTAGTTCGGTTCGCGTCCGTCACCGTAGATGACAGCACCGTAGGGGAATAATATTATTTCGTTTTTATAATACGATTTTATAACAAATACGCATCCCAAATACACCAAACGTATTTATAATGTATCACAATATTTTTTAAAACATTGTGCAAAATATCCCGGGTTTAGTTTGAATTATTATGTTTAACTGTAAAACACCATTGTTCGTACAAAAGAGGATAGATAGCGCGATTCGTTCTGTTCGCGTCCGTCACCGTAGATGACAGCACCGTAGGGGAATAATTTAATTTCTTTTTTATAATACGATTTTATAACAAATACGCATCCCAAATACACCAAACTTATTTATAATGTGTTACAATATTTTTTAAACCTTGTGCAAAAGATCCCGGGTGTGATTTGAATTATTATGTGTAACTGTAAAACACCATTATTCGTACAAAAACGTATTTGAAAATTCAATATTACTTTTAAATAACCGTACCAATTGTGCTGAAAATCGGTGGACGATCGTTAAATTACATAATAATAATAATTCAAACGACGAAAACATGATTGAAAAGTCAAATCGATGGTTGTTTCAATCGAGTGGAAGAGAGATGCGGCGCAAGCGTACAATGAGCGTAACGGGACACATAGTAGTGGGACAATGTGCGTTACGGGACACTTTTTCGTGCGTGCAACCGGCGTTCATCGATTTATTAGACGTTTTCACGTCAAAAATTAATCTTACACAGGAGTTCTGGAGATTCTGAAGTCGTTTTGCTAATTTATCAGTCAAATCAGGAAACAAAACATCGCAGTAATCAAAGTGCGACATAATTAAGAATTGAATAAGGATGGTTTTAATGCTGGGAGGGGGGGGGGGGGAGAAAAAATTTATAAGCATCATAAGCAATGCACGGAGATCTCGATTTTCTTGCTAATTTGCATTACCTGATCCTTCCAGGTTAAAGTTGAATTTATCATAACTCCCAGGTTTCTCACAACCTTAGAGAACTGAATATGTATTCCTCCAAGCGTCAAGTTATTACGTTTAAAGAAGTTACTTTGGATATCATGAGAGCAGAGTCGATTATTATGGCCTGTGTTTTGTCAATATTCAACATGAGTTTATTGGCACTTACCCATCTCAAAAATAGAAGCAATATCATAATATACAAAACTAATCGACTGATTAATATCAGTTGCTTTGGTATGAAGATAAATCTGAACATCTAAACATCATCTGTGTACATGTGATATTGGCAAGTAATGAGGCATTTAGGTAAGTCATTAATAAAAATTGCAAATAAAAGTGGACCAAGAATCGAACCCTGAGGAACTCCCGCTTTTACAAGGAGCCAGCAGGACAATTCACTATCAAGGACGACACATCGGCAACGAACGTTAAGATGGGATTCGAACCAAGCCAAACTCTATGAGAGAAGTTGTAGAGAACTGAAATTTTACTTAGTAATAGGGCATGGTCTTCCGAATCAAAAGCTTTACTGAGGTCAAGCAGCGTTAAAATCGTTAGTACCCGCTTATCAATAACACGACGTATATTATCCATAGCATTAATTAGGGCAGTAGTGGTACTGTGACCAGGTCTGAAACCTGACTGGAAAGTATCTAAAAGATTTCCTTTTCATAGGTATGTGCAGTTTGCTGATGCACCAGGTGTTCAAGAGCTTTGGAAACAGCAGGTAGGATGCTTATAGGGTGGAAGTCTTTGGATTCTTCTGGAGATTTAATTTTTGGAATTGGTTTTATAAACGAGTACTTACATATAGTCGGATATTGACCTGTAGTAAGTGTTGCATTAAAAATGTGCTCCATAACAGATACAACAAATGGTGACATTATATCCAGCATTTTAATGGATATTTTGTCATTACAAACCGCATCACTTTTAATGCGACGCAGGGCCTTCGCAACATCTAAGCACGACATAACTGCACGTTTTCTGTGTGATGCACAAGGTTTGCAGCAGAAAACTTTTGATATGTTACAAAAAAATGTTGATTCTACCACTGTTGAAAAAGACAGCTTTTATATATATATATTTTTTCTTACATTAAAAACCTTAGTTTCCTAAGACCGAAATTTGCCCCAACCCGAGCAACTTTAGGTTCCCGCAGTACAATACACACTACGTCGCTCGGAACCTTTCACTGGTCAGATCAATTGAGTCAGAGCAATATACCATTTTAATGCTTAAGAATCATGCAACAATCTTTTCTAACGTCTTTTAAGTCGGTCCATTCAGGTTTATGTTATCTGTATTTTCATTCATTTGATAATTATATTTCATAATATGAAACATTTTTCAATTATATCACGTTGAATAATATATTTAGATAAATTTTGTTTGGTTCACTACAGTAATAACGTTTACGGAATGCAATATTGTGGAGCACTCAAGAAGCTATTATTCAAAGTTTCACTTTACGTTTTTGGTGTAAAGCACAAGGTTTGCGGAGGTTAATTTAACATGTAACTAGAAAAAGATGATATTACAACGGTACCAAATCTCAGTTTGGGGTGAATATTTCATAGGTTACAAAACCTCGATTTCATGGGAGCGAAAGTCACCCCAGCCTTTGCAGCTGTAGCACTGTCGCAATACGTAGGTACTCAACACTGCTACACTCGGATCGTTCTAGCGATTTAATCAATTACTCAAGCCTCTTCAGATATATGTCACATTTTAGCTTACGAAATATGCACGAACATTTTTCAAGGTAATTATTACATCGGACCCTTTATTTTAATGTGATTCATATTTTTATGTCATTGACTGAGATAAAGAAAAAAACACTTTTTTTATTACTTTATCGATTTCTATCATACCTTTTATACTAATATTTGGCACATGTTTTAATATAAATGTGTGAAATAGTGCTTCTAGATTATTTTGATGCATTTATGGAGAGGCTATGTTAAAAACTGCGTAAATAAGAAACATTTTAATGGACTGTTGTGAGTCGCTGTCATCTAGGACGTAACTGCACGTTTTCGGTGATACTCTAAATGACTACAGCGGTAAACATTCGGTATATATTTAGCATAGTTGACTCTACCACTGTGCAAAAATTCATCTTTGGGCAAAGTTTTCACAAACTTTTGTTTCCAGGGATATAGCTTTCCTGTAGCCTAGTCTAACTAGCAGTTAACTAGCCCCGGGGGAAGGTCAGTGGTGGCCCTGAGTGAATAGGCGACCGTCGCACGAACAATGAGTGACGCGACTACAATGACGGACTGCCAGGCCCCTTCAGGGCTGAGCACGAGCAAGCAGCCGGTTACCATGGTCGGGAGGTCTCTACGACCGACAGCCCCCCTCCCTCCCTAGTGACGAGGGGCACCAGTACCCACGGGGATTTCATGCGCTCAAAGAAGCACACGTGCCAAAACCGCGGCCGTCACGGCTCCATCGCCGAGTATCACCGCGCGGTCAAGGCGCCCAACACTCGGGCCCCCTTCAGAGGGATTCGTGCTGCACAAACCCCGACCGACTTCCTCCAGGAGGAATTCACAGCCCTACGACTGTCTGTCTATAAATTGTGGTTTCTGGCAAACCGCGGGACCAGGCAGAAGAGCGAGGGCGCCTCAGGCCTGCGATCCTGAGCGCATCCGCACCCTACGCGAGCTCGCAGGCGGCTCATAAGAGTGGACGACTACAGGCGTCCGGTGCCACACGCAGTGCAGCAAGTGCCAGCGCTTCGGCCACTCACAACAGAATGGACTCGAGCTAGTTATTATTTCAACCATGACAATACAAACAATTTAAACATAATTTCCAACATGGCCTGCATTCCCTTTCTCTCGTGTTTGCTGGTGACTCGTTGGCCACTACTCTGGTAACAAAATAAACTCAGTTCAGGCACGAGTAGGCAAAAACCATACACTGCTCCCAGTCCACGACAAATCTCTCTCATAACTTGGCCATAAGATAAACACAACAGGTCTTAAAGAGCAATCATCCTTGATGAGCTATTAATTAAACCTAATGTGTAGCTAGTATTAAAATACATAAACCACATGAAAATTACATTTATAACTAATATATTATTACGACAGGCTGCCCTCTGAACACTAACAGTCCTAATAATACAGGCAGCCTCAGTCCTTTTTAAGTTCGCTAGTTCACGAAGAGACCAGTCAGTCGACGCCAATATAGGTACTCGGGCGGGCAATGGGTATTTTGCACGTCTCAGTACTACTGCCTCTCGGTTCGCGGCTCAGCGATATGGCCGCATCTCCAGGCGATTGTTCATCTCGTCCAGGAATGCCTGAGCTTGTGCCTGGTCCTCTCTCCTCATCTGGGTCCTGGGCGCAACCCCAGGATCAGCCACAACCAGCGGCCTGGACTGCGACTCGCTCGCGGCTCTGCTACTCGCTGGTGACCCGGTACCAATTCCAAACCTCTCCCTGGACTCCGGGTGTAGGGTACCCACTGCTGATCAGCAAACGACGCTTTAAGTTGTGGTACTCGCCTTGGTCCTCAGGCGAGTAGGGACTCACTAGGCAGGTGGATAGTTGGCAGACCTGGTTCCAATCTCCAATACTCGCTCAGTCTTCTCAGTCGCTATAACACGGCCGTTAGGTGTCACATGACAAGCCTCACGTAGCCAGACCCACCGACGCTCGTGCAATGTAACTTAGCCTCACACTAGAAACTGAGTGAATCACTCCGACGGCAAGTAACTGTCCATGGTAATGATGTGACCGTAGTTCACATCTTACAGGTCTGAAAGAAGACGTAAGTTATAAAAAAAATATTTAATAGCACAATAATAGGTTAAATTCACTGTTTATTTTACAGTTTATTTTCAGTGGTTGTGCACAATAGTTTACTCTCAAAACCACTCGCTTAAAAAGAGACTTATTATGAAAGCAATTATTTATTTAGAATCATTAACTTGCATTAATGACTTCGGTTGTTTCCTAAAAATAGTTACATATAAGTCCAACACTATAATGATTTTCAATATTACACTTTGTGTCTTACAAATGTCGTTGCTTATAATGTGACGAAATATACTAAAGAACAGCTGTAGTTATTTATTCAGAATATCTCACGGCCCAGATTAAAAATGTGGATGGTACAAATTGTAAAGAAAACATTGGGCTAATGCTGGAATAAGAAGTTATGTGTGGCCAATCCTTAGTTTGATCCCTGTGAATTAAAATGTATAATACAAATCTGGCTGCAGTGGTCCATGTTTAGTTAGCGTTTTTTTAAGTACTTATTTTTCAAACTTAAATAGTTTCTGGTTAATTGCTGAGTAGAACCTTCAATATTGTATACTTATTGTAAAACATTTCTTTCTCGATTGAGAATGAAGAAAAAATTTATTTTATTCAAGCCCATTTCGCGCAGGCTACTTCAGTCATTTGGCGCACTTTTTTGTTGGTAAAAGTATATACAAAAGATCTCACGGCCTAGCTAATATTTGTGGATGGTATAAATTGTAAAGAATACCTTTAGCTAACATTGGAATCATGTGTTATGTTCGGACAATCCTTAGTTTGATCCCTATGAATTAAAATTTATCATAAATATTTGGCTGTCGTGGTCCATGTTTAGCTAGTGTTTATTTAAGAACTTATTTTTCAAACATAAATATTTTCTGGTTTATTGCTGAGTAGAACCTTCACTTTCATATGCTTATTTGAAATTTTTTTTTTAGATTGAAAATGAAGGAAAAAAATATTTAATTCGAGCACATTTCGCGCAGGCTACTTCTACATTCGGCGCACTTTTTTGTTGGTAAAAGTATATACAGAAGATCTCACGGCCCAGCTTAAAATTGTGGATGGTAAAAATTGTAAAGGATACCTTTAGCTAACATTGGAATTATGTGTTATGTTCGGACAATCCTTAGTTTGATCCCTATGAATTAAAATTTATAATAAAAATCTCGCTGCAGTGGTCCATGTTCAAAAAGTGTTTTTTTTTTTTTTAAGTAGTTATTCTTAAAACTAAAATATTATCTTGTTTATTGTTGAGTAGAACTTTCAAATTGGTAAACGTATTGTAAAACATTTCTTTATCGGTTGAAAATGAAGAAAAAAAATTTTTTTTTCGAACACATTTCGCGCAGGCTACTTCAGTCATTCGGCGCAATTTTTTGTTGGTAAAAGTATATACAGAAGATCTCACGGCCCAGCTTAAAATTGTGGATGGTACAAATTGTAAAGGATACCTTTAGCTAACATTGGAATCATGTGTTATGTTCGGACAATCCTTAGTTTGATCCCTATGAATTAAAATTTATAATAAAAATCTCGCTGCAGTGGTCCATGTTCAAAAAGTGTTTTTTTTAAGTAGTTATTCTTAAAACAAAAAAAAATATTATCTTGTTTATTGTTGAGTAGAACTTTCAAATTGGTAAACGTATTGTAAAACATTTCTTTCTCGGTTGAGAATAAAGAAAAAAAAATATTTTTTTGGAACACATTTCGCGCAGGCTACTTCAATCATTCGGCGCACTTTTTTGTTGGTAAAAGTATATACAGAATATCTCACGGCCCAGCTTAAAATTGTGGATGGTACAAATTGTAAAGGATACATTTAGCTAACATTGGAATCATGTGTTATGTTCGGACAATCCTTAGTTTGATCCCTATGAATTAAAATTTATCATAAATATTTGGCTGTCGTGGTCCATGTTTAGCTAGTGTTTTTTTAAGAACTTATTTTTCAAACATAAATATTTTCTGGTTTATTGCTGAGTAGAACCTTCACTTTCGTATGCTTATTTGAAATTTTTTTTTAGATTGAAAATGAAGGAAAAAAATATTTAATTCGAGCATTTTTCGCGCAGGCTACTTCTACATTCGGCGCACTTTTTTGTTGGTAAAAGTATATACAGAATATCTCACGGCCCAGCTTAAAATTGTGGATGGTACAAATTGTAAAGGATACATTTAGCTAACATTGGAATCATGTGTTATGTTCGGACAATCCTTAGATTGATCCCTATGAATTAAAATTTATCATAAATATTTGGCTGTCGTGGTCCATGTTTAGCTAGTGTTTTTTTAAGAACTTATTTTTCAAACATAAATATTTTCTGGTTTATTGCTGAGTAGAACCTTCACTTTCGTATGCTTATTTGAAATTTTTTTTTTAGATTGAAAATGAAGGAAAAAAATATTTAATTCGAGCATTTTTCGCGCAGGCTACTTCTACATTCGGCACACTTTTTTGTTGGTAAAAGTATATACAGAAGATCTCACGGCCCAGCTTAAAATTGTGGATGGTACAAATTATAAAGGATACCTTTAGCTAACATTGGAATTATGTGTTATGTTCGGACAATCCTTAGTTTGATCCCTATGAATTAAAATTTATAATAAAAATCTCGCTGCAGTGGTCCATGTTCAAAAAGTGTTTTTTTTAAAGTAGTTATTCTTAAAACTAAAATATTATCTTGTTTATTGTTGAGTAGAACTTTCAAATTAGTAAACGTATTGTAAAACATTTCTTTCTCGGTTGAGAATGAAGAAAAAAAAAATATTTTTTTGGAACACATTTCGCGCAGGCTACTTCAGTCATTCGGCGCACTTTTTTGTTGGTAAAAGTATATACAGAAGATCTCACGGCCCAGCTTAAAATTGTGGATGGTACAAATTGTAAAGGATACCTTTAGCTTACATTGGAATATTGTGTTATGTTCGGACAATCCTTAGTTTGATCCCTATGAATTAAAATTTATCATAAAAATTTGGAATGCAATGGTCGATGTTTAGCTAGAGTTTTTTTAAGTACTTATTTTTCGAACTTAAATATTTTCTGGTTTATTGCTGAGTAGAACCTTCACTTTCGTATGCTTAATTGAAATATTTTTTTTTTTTTAGATTGAGAATGAAGGAAAAAAATCTTTAATTCGAGCACATTTCGCGCAGTCTACTTCAGTCATTCGGCGCACTTTTTTGTTGGTAAAAGTATATACAGAAGATCTCACGGCCCAGCTTAAAATTGTGGATAGTACAAATTGTAAAGGATACCTTTAGCTAACATTGGAATCATGTGTTATGTTCGGACAATCCTTAGTTTGATCCCTATGAATTAAAATTTATAATAAAAATCTCGCTGCAGTGGTCCATGTTCAAAAACTGTTTTTTTTTTAAGTAGTTATTTTTAAAACTAAAATATTATCTTGTTTATTGTTGAGTAGAACTTTCAAATTGGTAAACGTATTGTAAAACATTTCTTTCTCGGTTGAGAATGAAGAAAAAAAAATATTGTTTTGGAACACATTTCGCGCAGGCTACTTCAGTCATTCGGCGCACTTTTTTGTTGGTAAAAGTATATACAGAATATCTCACGGCCCAGCTTAAAATTGTGGATGGTACAAATTGTAAAGGATACATTTAGCTAACATTGGAATCATGTGTTATGTTCGGACAATCCTTAGTTTGATCCCTATGAATTAAAATTTATCATAAATATTTGGCTGTCGTGGTCCATGTTTAGCTAGTGTTTTTTTAAGAACTTATTTTTCAAACATAAATATTTTCTGGTTTATTGCTGAGTAGAACCTTCACTTTCGTATGCTTATTTGAAATTTTTTTTTTTAGATTGAAAATGAAGGAAAAAAATATTTAATTCGTGCACATTTCGTGCAGGCTACTTCTACATTCGGCGCACTTTTTTGTTTGTAAAAGTATATACAGAAGATCTCACGGCCCAGCTTAAAATTGTGGATGGTACAAATTGTAAAGGATACCTTTAGCTAACATTGGAATCATGTGTTATGTTCGGACAATCCTTAGTTTGATCCCTATGAATTAAAATTTATAATAAATATTTGGAATGCAATGGTCCATGTTTAGCTAGAGTTTTTTAAGTACTTATTTTTCAAACTTAAATATTTTCTGGTTTATTGCTGGGTAGAACCTTCACTTTCATATGCTTATTTGAAACTTTTTTTTTTTAGATTGAGAATTAAGGAAAAAAATCTTTAATTCGAGCACATTTCGCGCAGGTTAGTTCAGTCATTCGGCGCACTTTTTTGTTGGTAAAAGTATATACAGAAGATCTCACGGCCCAGCTTAAAATTGTGGATGGTACAAATTGTAAAGGATACCTTTAGCTAACATTGGAATCATGTGTTATGTTCGGATAATCCTTAGGTAATTTTATTCCCATGAATTAATATATTTATAAGATTTCATTTGCAAGATTTTTTATTTAGGTTGACCATTATCTCTTAATTATTTTAATAAAAAATGGTTGCGTGTTTTAGTAATAATACTACGTGTTTATTAAATGATTTGCCATTGTTTTTTTATTTTTTTTTATCATTTTGCTGTGATGTTTTTGGTTGCGGTAGTATTTTTCTCTGCCCATCACCCTGCGCCATCTTGTTTCCGGTGTTGGTGTTGGTATATACAATATAGAACTTTACCGAGCTGAACCATGTCGCTTGAGAATTTTCCTTGCCTGGAAATTCATGAAATCCTGAAATGAAAGCAAGTACATTTAAGCATGTATCTTAAATAACTATACCAATCAAACTTATCAATAACGAGTATAATTACACATATAATCCTGAAACACTAAAATACACAAATTAACAAATACCTGGCAAATCTTTGTTTGTTTGCATTTACTTCTTCAAAGTTACAACGAATTCTGGCCTACATTTTTCTGTACAGCCATAAGCAAGTCTAGTACTTCGTATTCCATAGCGGACGAGCAGATTAAACGCAAAATAGATATAACATGGCCATAAGAGAAAAGAAAAATTACAATACGATATTATTGAAACTTAGAAATTCATACATAGCTTCGTAAGCCGGGATGTTCAAAGATAACAGTACACTTTCCATGTTATAGGAAGGATGTATACCACTTGCGGTCAGTGGTGAAACCAAGAGGGGGGGGGGGGGGTTTAGGGGTTCAACCCCCCCCCCCCCTGCCTGTTAGCGACAAATTTTTAATTAATTTCTTGTTCATCACTGAAACAAATTTCATATTAAAATTAATAAAATTTTTGCCATTACAATATTTAAATTTAAATACTGAAAACTGCTAAAATATCACTATTTTACACCTTAAAATCCAAATTTTCCCGGGGGAGAAACCCCGGACCCCCCGCTTAATACGGGGGGGCATGCTTCTTAACACCCCCCATACGCAAATCCTGGCTACGCCACTGCTTGCGGTACATGATATATCTCGAGCTTGCAGGAGATGGCATTGAAAGAATTATGTGATTTATATCCTGCCTGTCACAGCCACAGTCACAAGATGGAGTATCAGAAAGGTTTATTTTACGCAAATGTTGCTTGAAATGGCCGTAATTGAGGCGGAAGCGAATCATGGTTGTAATAAATCCTATTTTTCGGCCATCTTACGATACCATACTTCAGTGTGTAGTTGTGGTTGAATCAATCTGTATGACTGACCTGTCTTGGAAGCATCCCAATCCTTTGTTCACTGCTTTAAAATTTACATCTGAAGATTATTAATAATATTGGCCTGAGTTAAATTTCCAAAAGATTCACCAGAAACTGTAACAATTTTAGCAAGTTTGTCTGCATGTTCATTTTCTTATACTCCGATGTGACTCGGTAACCAGATTAGTTGGAATTGGCAACCAGTCTAACACATACTATAGGTATATGATATGTTTGGCCTTTTGTTCTTCATCCGGATCGTAACTGCTTAGGCGAGATGATTTGGTATTTCTATGCGTTGCACATTTTGTGTAGAATTTGTCAGCTAAACTTACAATATAACAAGAATCTAGCGGCAGCAATGCTACCTTCCTGCAACTGGCTGCAAATGCCGATCCTCTCCGAAGTTGGCCGATCGGGAGCGCCTACCCCCTGGATGTTTTTTATTTTTATGCGCGCGTTTTTTCACTCCAGTATAAAAATGCCACATAGACTGTTTAGTGGATGGTTGGTTATATTAAATAAGTACAGCTACATTAAAAATACTGTAAAATCATTTTATGGTTGCTTAGCAAATCATTTTTTAATATGTAGCTATCCAGCGCTAGGAAACCATTTACATATGATTTCCAAGTATCTTTAATGTAACTATCCCAACCAAATCAACCGTCCACAAAGTTTTAAAGTATTTATAATGTAGCTAACCTAACCTAATTGACCATTAGTTATCATTAGGGACCGAAAAAATTCGCGGGTTCAATGACCTGCAGGATGAACTCCATAGTTCTACATACACTAGGTCAAATGTCACCCACTCATTGGCTGCTGTCTTGTGAGGCGTCCCAACGTATGTGAGGCGTCCAAACGTAGCAGCTTGTGATTCGATAAAGCTTTGGTCGGGCGTTTCTCATTGGCCCAGACTCATCCAGGTGAGTTGTGAGCCAATAGCATAGGCAGCACCGAAGTATAACTATTTGTATTTTAGCCTATCGCGAAATGAATTCGCGAATTTTTCCGGTCTCTAGTTATCATGCCCTTACCTGAAAATTACAATTTAATTAAAAAATTTACTTTTATTTGCATTCATTATTCAAATATATTTATTACTTTTGAAATGTTACGTGCTCGTATTTATTTTTACAAGTACAAAAAAAAATTCGCACCTGCTGGGATTCGAACCATTAACCTAACAATAAGATGATAGTGCCGCTGAGCGTTCAGCCACGAGGCCATATTTGATAATTAGAAGTTTCAGATGATATATATGAACTTTTTCGTGCGTGCAACCGGCGTTCATCGATTTATTAGACGTTGTCACGTAAAAAAAAAACGAAAATGCACGATCGGACGTTTTGCTCTCTCGTCAGTGAAAAGGCTTCGCTTCAGGCTTCCCGTTGCGGGATCATGCCGCCGGCCCCGGAACGAGCCTGAGCGGTGCGGCAGCCGGCCCCGGAACGAGCGTGAACGGTGCGGCATTTGCAGCCAGTTGCAGGAAGGTAGCATTGCTGCCGCTAGACTCATCTACAATATACTCCGAGAGCATTTCGAAATATGGTTTTGCATGCAGATTGACAGTGGAACAGTACCTGGGCGCATCAGATGCAATCCTCAGACATTTGTTTTGGATTATTTGCAGATGCTGCATTTGTGTCATAGCAGCTTGGGACCAGTTACGCCCAACATTAGACATTATAGGGCAGATCTTATGTTGTTGATAATGTAAGAGACTGTTTTGCAGGTCACGGAGTTCTACGAGTTCAGAATGGAATAGAGGGCAGAGAGCTTAGCCTTCACGCACATGCATTTAGCAACTATGTCAATATTTATTCATCTTTACTTGTAGTTTTATTTCCTATCTAAAGAAAATCTAAAAGTGTGCGGGAGTGTCCAGGTCAGGTGAGGACCTTGGCGTATTTCAGGCTAAAAGCTTTAACACCTTAAACATGCTGGATTTAAACCATTTGGGAAAATTCCACGTGAAAATTGTGCTTACTAAGGTTTATTGGCCAACCATGGCAGCGATTGTTGCCATGGCCTACATCCTAGCTTAAAGCTAGCAAATGTGGCCCAGGTAAAATCTGTATTGACATAGGGAAAGTCCTGGGCCGGGTCATTGCAGGAATCAATTATATGTATTAAAGAGAGCAGGTTAGTACAGGACACGGGTGAAAAGGTTCAGATAAGAAGAGTTTGGCGGGGTAGGAAGATTCAACCATGCGAGGTTAAAAATTTGAGCATTTAAATTTTGTTGCACAGTTCTGGGTTTAAAAACAGGGTGCATGTGCCCCTAGGGACAGACGAATACTGTGGTAAACCCGCCCAGCTACCTGTCAGCTGCCTGTAACAAAACTAATGTGCTACTCTATTGCCAAACCTGCTGCTAGGCCTATGAGATAATCTCGATTCGGGCAATATATACAGTGGTGGAAAGTGGCAAGGTAAACCCTGCAAGTGGGTAAACCCACTGATTCGCCGGCACAAGTGCCTGGCTCCGATAGCCGAGAGCACAAGTGCTCTCGATGTTTTGCAGATGAGCCCATAAACTGACTCGACCGGGTGCACGAGGTTCCAGGCAGGCCAGTGATGCTACAGTGACATCTTTCTTTTTCGGAGTCAACAACTATATACCTTTCATGCCAGGGTGGGAGAGCATCGCGACTGTCTCGAGTCCCCAAAATCCCCGAGATGGTTGAATTTCTCGTCGCTCGGGACTACCCCACCAGCCATACAGTGGCCCTGGCCGAAGGCTCTAGCTGTCTTCCTTCAGAGTTTCCGATGCTGTTCAGTTTCTTTGCGCGCGCAGCATTCCGCAGTTCCGCAAGTTCCAGCCTGCAGTTAGCTACACTTTGCATACAGGGCCTATCAAGACCCCCTGCGGTGTCTTAGCTGATAAAACTGCTTCCTGCTGCGTGCTGATCTTTATCCGGGCTGCCATTCACCGCCGAATGCCAGAATAAAGCCCCCACAGTTAACCCGAGAGCGACGTAGCAGTGCCGACCGCGTCCCGCGGGTGGCAGATACGGGGTCCCAACGAGAGTAGCGACCGTACTGGTGTGACTGTGAATAACGAATAGCAGTCTGTGGACAACTGGTCGGCTAGGTATTAATATAAACATGCGTATAAAATATAATATTTCTTAATAAAATAATCTAGATGGATATTAATTACTAATTAATATTTATGAAATAATAATGTGATAATTTATAATGCAAATAAATTATACATATGTGAAACATAAACTTACCCATATTATATTTGAAAAAGTTTATGAACATTATTTATATAATTAATATTTACAATAATTACATGTTTTAAATCATATGGACCAGTATTCAAAACCAATCACTGAAGTTTAAAGTTTGAAAGCACATATTTAATATTTTTCTGCATTTAGCCTTTTCTTCATTCTGTGAATATTTCGTCGCATGGTACGCGCGCATCTTATTAATTCACTCGCATCATGTTTTCATAACACACCTAAAACATTATAACTTCATAAAAGAGAGACACTAAAGAAAACGAAGTCACGTTTTAGTGGGAAAACTAAACACGCCGGGTTACTTGCAAAAGGGGAGAAACGCCAACGCCTTCCTCGGCCACAGGCTGAGGACGTAGGTTCTCCCGGCTGAGGCGGTCAGGGGCAGGGCAGGCTGATGGACGCCTAGCACGGCCGCAGCGAGGGTGGCTCAGCTGCATGGTAGATCACCCCCTGCAGTTGCCCTCGGTAGTTCTCCCGGCTGAGGCGGTCAGGGGCAGGGCAGGCTGATGGACGCCTAGCACGGCCGCAGCGAGGGTGGCTCAGCTGCATGGTAGATCACCCCCTGCAGTTGCCCTCGGTGGTTCTCCCGGCTGAGGCGGTCAGGGGCAGGGCAGGCTGATGGACGCCTAGCACGGCCGCAGCGAGGGTGGCTCAGCTGCATGGTAGATCACCCCCTGCAGTTGCCCTCGGTAGTTCTCCCGGCTGAGGCGGTCAGGGGCAGGGCAGGCTGATGGACGCCTAGCACGGCCGCAGCGAGGGTGGCTCAGCTGCATGGTAGATCACCCCCTGCAGTTGCCCTCGGTAGTTCTCCCGGCTGAGGCGGTCAGGGGCAGGGCAGGCTGATGGACGCCTAGCACGGCCGCAGCGAGGGTGGCTCAGCTGCATGGTAGATCACCCCCTGCAGTTGCCCTCGGTAGTTCTCCCGGCTGAGGCGGTCAGGGGCAGGGCAGGCTGATGGACGCCTAGCACGGCCGCAGCGAGGGTGGCTCAGCTGCATGGTAGATCACCCCCTGCAGTTGCCCTCGGTGGTTCTCCCGGCTGAGGCGGTCAGGGGCAGGGCAGGCTGATGGACGCCTAGCACGGCCGCAGCGAGGGTGGCTCAGCTGCATGGTAGATCACCCCCTGCAGTTGGCCCTCATTCTTCGTCGTCCTTCTCGGCAGACTGCCGCGGTGCTCGGGTCCTCCACGCCTTCGTGCGCGACGCCAGCGCCGCTCCGCGGCCCAGGAACAAATCACCAGACGCGCCTTAACTTCCTTAAATCCACGTTGACACCGAGAAAAGTATGGTACATATCAGAAAGTAAGTAACACACTAAACTGGTTAATATACAAAGTTTAAAGATGGTGAACCTCAAAAGGCACCGCCAGTTAATAAAAGAAGTTATGTATTTTTTTTTTAAAATAAAGGAACCAATTTAAAATAAACAAGTCTTCGACTGAGAAAACTAAGAGTGAGATAGCAAAAAAGGGGGCAATATTAAATTATTTAACAATAAGAAGACTGAACACTTCACCTCAATTTCGTCACCAAGATGGCCGCCGTGACGTCATATTCCAAGATGGCAGACAGGCACCACAGCACCACAGCCTGAAGCTTGGCGCAGGGCATACCAAAACATACTACTCGCGGGTTTTCAGAATAATTTTTAGACATGAAACGCCTGGTACAGATTATTGAAAGCACCCAAGTGCCTTTCATTACGCCTTTATTTTCATTTATCCGCCATATAATGTTATGGTTACTGCCCAAATTTCATAGTTGTCCTATGCGCGGACGAGAATACTCCGCGCCAGTTTAGAGCCTTGAGCTTAGAGCAGATACAGAGCAAGAAGCGAGCGTAGCACTTATCATTCTGCCACATTAACAAATTACACTGATGGTTAGGCGGGCCTATTAAAAGTACCTTAAAAAAGCTTAATTCAAATGTTTCCATACTTAAGTATTTCCCCTCGCCAAACCGAAATATTTATGTTCAACGATATCAAGAATACCAAAACTGCTTGAAAGTGTACTGTGGTTGACGCAATTTTTCTGTAAAATGTACCTAATAAATATTGATTTTTTTTTAAAAGCCGTTCCTTACCTTAATAGTCAATTACGTACATTTATATTCATTACGTCATAAACATCCCTCGAGGCAGCAGTGGGCGGACCTTTCTCTCGGCGTTCGGCCATTAGCTGCCGAGGAAACGCGCCCTGCTACTCCGTGGTGATGGCTTCCCCCCCCCCCTTACCCACGGAGTACCCCCCCCCCCCACCTCTTCGTGCCACACGATGCTGTGATAAACTGCACTGGGACATGCAACTGGGGACGAGACCCCTCCCCCTTCTCAAGGAACCCTAGCTGTTCCTCGTCCATCAACGTAACGAACTTCTGTAACCTTCCCCCCCCCCGATACTTTGTACATCCCAGTACTGCAGCAACTCCTAGGGCCATGCACTGGACGTTAAGATGATTTCGATGGATATCTATTAATGAAACGAAAAGTTCATTCATAACCTATAACACCAAGAAATAACTGTTAAGATAAAATCATATTAAGTTGCCCTATATGTTCGTATGCATAGTTTTCCTGAAAAAAGTAAGTCACATAGGTTTAATTAAAGAGAATCTAAATCTTAAAGAAACTTATGTTCACAAATGGAGTGTATTTATAGTTGTTCCCGTATTATTATTTTTGTAACAAAAATTTAAAACAGTAAAAATGGTTCAATATGGAGTTATCACGCCTTTTTGAGAAAAAAAAACCGGTAAAAAACTTGAATAATAATGAAAGAAAAATCATACTTAGTATGGTCCAGCGATTATATGAAACTATCACATTTTGTCAATTACAGGTTGCGAAACGTTTGTTTAGAAATAAGGTTTTTTTTTGGAACTTTCAACAGAGAATTCACCTAAAATAAATGAAAAATTGTATAATCTCATATAATTAGAGTTTCCTAGAAAAAATACCTGATTCCAACTTTACATTTCGGTATTCCTTGGTGAACAAAGAAACCTCGAACTTGGAAGTTAGAAGATTGTGTTTCATGTGGGTATTATTTACAAATATTTGTTGGTTTACTTTAAGATTTTTTTGTGAACTTTTATTAGAGTAAGTAAACCTTGAACTGGTTAAATCTTCTTAGCAATCGATAAATGTATTAAACTTCCTCGATGAGTGCCTTTCGTAAATTTACTGTGAGAATTCTTAAAAGTATTGCCATCTTACGAATCAGTCGTGCTACGAGGAAAAAAAAAATTTACTGTCAAAATATTTCGCCAATATTGTATCCTCTTCTTGCTCCTAATGTATGTTAGAATAGTGTTTAACACGGCCAATCATAGACTTTTATTAGTACAGTAAATGCATTGTTATTGGCCCTATAAAGTATTGCATATGCTTTTTTATCCGGTTGCAGTCACAAATAAATCAATGTTACAAATTTGAACATAGTTTTTTTTTTTAAGTTTCCCTACTAATGAAACTGTAGCTGATTATAGCTAACGAATAAAATATCGTTAAAAAAGTTATAAACATGTAGTCCAGTCAAACTTTCTTGCAAAATATAACTGCTCTGATAATTGCTATGGATAGTGATATCACTATAATAATTATAATGTTTGCTAGTTTTTAAAACGCTTTCGTCGTAACCTAAATATTGTTTTCGTCACTGGCGCTGAATGACAAATGAAACACGTTACTTGGCCAAGTAAAGACATAGCTGATGCGATGGAGAGCCGGTGACTGGTCTGAAAATACCAACGCAAATTAAAAAAAAATCCTTTAAAAAATGAAAAAAAAGTTACAGCAAAATGAAAACAATTGTGGTTTGAATCTATTTTTGCGATATCACCATGCCTAATGGTAGACAAAGAAGAGTGAGGCGTTGCAAATGTGAACAGTTTTGATGTAAGCTTTTGGACATACGCCATTGCTAAGCACATGTATGTCTGTAGAAGAAAACTACAAAAAAACACAAATGACAAAAAACACAAATTAAGCAAAAAATTGCTGATATCAGGATATAAACACCACACGATACTCTACAACAGGAATATGGTTAACAAACAAAGAAAAACAAAGAAAAATGGACTAACAGAACGAAAAAACCCCCACAAATGATGACAGCACAAAAATACCGAACCCAAAAATTCAGCCAACAGTTGAAACGAGACAAAAACACAGCAAATCGAAAAGACGAAACAAATGTCATGCACTCCCATTGCACAAATCTTTCAAAGATAATATAAATGTGAACAGTGTCTTGAATGCTAGAAAGCAGTGATACATCCCTGTGGAATACAGCTGTCCCTGGCTGCAGTTCACGGCCCGCGCACTGGTGCAGCAGGACGATAGGCGAGTCCTGCGACCGCCCCCCCCCCCCCCCCTTTCCGTCTTCAACGGGCGATCCACAGCCGACTGACGACCTACGCCAGCCCACCTCCCTGGCCCCTTGTCCTGCCGCTACGTGCCCGACCCGCAACACAAGCCCGTGTCGCGGGACAGCCTACACCGCACGGGCGGCAGGCGCAAAACTAATCTGACTCGAGTGTCCCAGTTTCAATGGTGTATTATAACAGTTAAATTTAGACAATTAACAACAAACCATACATCCATTTGAAGGTAAACTAACATTGTTTTTCCCTCACAAATGTTCAGTACATACTCCTTTAGTTATACGGCACATATCCAACCTGAAGTCCAATATTATTCCCACACTTTGGTTAACAAGTCCAGAGTAATGGAAGCGATAACCTCTTCAATTCTGTGTATCAACTCTGGGAAATCATTAGGTTGCAGCGGAACGTAGACACAATCTTTTATAAAGCCCCCAAAAAAAACAAATCACATGGCGTTATGTCAGGTGAACGTGCAGGCTAGCGAAAAGAGGTCTGTCGTCTCGACCATTACGATCAATTCAACAATCATCTGGCTTTGAAGCATTTAGAAACTGTAAACTGTAACCGGTCTGGACTTATAACGAAACGCGCAATTTGAACGGAGATTACCGTTTCATTCATAGCAAATTGCAGATCACAAAACGCTTTACGCTCAGGAGTCACCATTTTGCGTAGGTGACGCTGCACGCGAGAAAACAACAAATCAGTACTCGCGCATGCACCTATCTAAAGCGGTTTGATTACTCTTTAGTTGTGTCCTTGAACAAACACTCTACAACGTTTACAGTTGAAAATATTGATATGTTTAACTGGGACAATCTTTTCTGGACATTCTGTAAGCCTGAGAGCTACAAAAGAACCCTTCTCACCAGTGCCAGCAGTTTACACCGAAGTGAGACCTCGTAAAGTTACGTTATGTAATGATCAAAGTTAGTAGTACCTACTTACTTATTATCATGATCTGTATGTACAATATAATGTTTAATTCATGGAGGTATTAGCATTTATTGTAGTAAGTTAATGTTAAAAGCCACTTCCAATTGTTTTTATTATGTGAAACGGTGTAAAGATTTTTTTCCTAGAACGGTTTTATTATTTTTATAATTATTGATACGTTATCAAAAGCTTAAATCTTCAAGTCCATCAGATAGAGATGTTAAATAAATTCACTTTTGATGATAAAAATAATTATTACTGAAAATTTGCATGAATAGGTTTTTATATTCGTTGAAGTAATATGAAATAAAATAATAACATTATTATCAAAACAAAACACTGTTTTTCATAATTTTCAAAAAGAAACTTACCTTAATGACTCATAAAAATGAACATAAATTTGAATTTTGCGAGTATATTTTCAGAGGAAGAAGGAACAGTTTAGAAGAAAGGGAAGATACAAGCTAAACGTAAGAAGACTCTGCAAGAGACAATGAATGCCTGAAGAATAATATCACCCACATAATTGACGGAAAAATAAACAAGAGATAGTGTAGACTGAGACCTGAAAATTATGCAGTAGGCATGAAAATAGACAGGCCAGTTAAGGTTAGTTAAAATTCTAATCGCCGCTAGAAAGTATTTAAAGTGGCTGTATGCAAAATAAAATGTTGAATGTGTGTAAGTGATTATTATATAATAAAAAAGTAAATCAATGTAAATTATTTATTTATAAACGAGTACCAAAAGTGGTTGTAAAGGAAGATATAAGACCTGAAGACACAATTTAAGAAGTATGACAGAAGCACTGAATTAAAATGAACACTATGAATAAAAAAGTAAACTCCTAGCATATCCTTAGCGAGATTATGTCTAGGAAGTCAGTAGATAAAATGACGTAAATATGCCGTAAGGAATAATTGGATAGTCAAGCCACTTTGGACTGCTTACTGCCCAGTGCCTTTACTGCTCACTAATGAATAAATCTTGTCGACATATCTAAATTACAAGCATATGCATATAAGCTTCAAGTATACTTTGCTCAAGGATGATCTGCGGAATCATTTTGCCTCTATTTATGGCAAAATTTCTCCACGACAATTGTATACAAACGAGTTTAAGAGTATTCATATAAAAAATTATCTGTATATAGCTGACATATTAACTTCTCGCTTGCTGCGAAACAGCGTGTCAACACTTGCAACCGTGTTTCATTTATTAGCTCGTCCAAGGACTTGATCAGAGAGAACGGTTTTGTTGGTGATTAGTTTGTTAATATATACGGAGTGTAACAGTCGGTTAAACCGATCATCGGATAAACAATTAAAAAACATTGCACTTTGAGTAGCACATTTATCCAAAACTCTTCAACGGATTATAGTTATTGTCCATTGGAATGCGTACTCTTTGTAAGTGTGTCTATGCATACCACTTAACCATCCGTGGCTATGCCCACGGTAATTCCAGGATAGTTATAATACTTTTACAATACATTTTAAGAAAATAAAATATTCCAAATGTCCTTCACTAAAGCAATCGATATTATAAAACAACTGGAGTATGTAAGAACAAATACATAACAAAATCACGTAGGGTTTGGATTATCTACATGAGTAAAACTTATGTATATTTAATTTTGAATAGACTGCGAGTAATTATATTCATTTATGAAATATATTACTGGTGCGATTTGATATGGCTCTCGTCTCAGCGCATTCGGAGATGTATTAAAACTTGATAAAACTACACATACCTACTTTCGACTCCAATAAGGGCCATATTTATATGTGAATCAGGCCACTTTTCATTTTACTATTTTCATTAAATTTTTATATCTGTATATAATGATTAATCAAACCTCCTATTTTCCTCCTTATTAAGAACAGTTTTTTTTAAAGATATGTATGAAGCAGTCGCATTTTTATTTGAAATGTAGACTAAACGAATAAAATTAGTTTTCCTATGGCCCAGTAAAATTGTAATTTTGCTTAGTATAATAGTAACCAAACTCAAACAATTTTCGCATTTCTCTTCTGTTCTCAAGAATGTAAATATATATATATATATATATATATATATATATATATATATATATATATAGTTTTTAAAAGAAAATATGTTGAGATTATTTCAAAATTCACACATCCTGATAAGAAACTTACGGAAATATGTTTTTACAAAATAAAACCAATTTAATAATTTTTTTTACTACCTCAGAAGTGATATATTGTTACTAATGGGGGAAAGAGTTCGTAAGGATAGTCCAATTAATTTTTAAACAGTTTTATTAATTACTAGTAACCACACCTTAAATGTAATCAAGGACACTCTCAGTCCAATCTCTGTCAGTAAAATCAGTATCACGCCGATCAATCAGACATTAGCCTACACACTGTGGCTCGCTCCTCTGCCAGTCTCCGTCTGCACACCGCAGTCCTCGACGACTACCTCGCTACTCACGCACGTTGCGCCGCTACACCGTCCCAGACTGTCGCTACTGTCGCCCCGACGCGCTACCGAAGAGGCTCTCGAGACTCTCTCTATCTCTCGCGGGTCACTTTGGCTGGTGTCGCTACCAAGGAGAGACTTCCTCGGTGGCCGGGCCTTCAGTCGCTGGCAGTTGCTCCGATTCCGCCGCGCGGGTATCACCGGTGCCACTCGCCGGTAGGCAGACTCTCTCCACTCCACTACCCTCCTCCTCTGCTCGGAGGCGGGGTCCTTTTATACCCGCGTGGAAGCACCCAGAAGCTGCTGGTCAGTGTCCCTGACGTCACCCATCCCCCCGAGGCGACGACCCCAGAACTCTCCAGACGTCGTCTTGGCGGCTTGACGGCGGTGTGTTTGGTAAATACCAGGCCATGCCCGGGCCCGCTGCTCCAGGGCTCTAGCAGAAGGTGCGGGGAGAAGGGAAAGGCCGTGATTGACAGGCCACTAATGGCCAGGCGACACCCCACCTCATTCCCTAGATTGGGGGGGGGGAGAGGGAGGGGTCACGGCCTTCCGGACTCGCGCCAGCAGGCGGCCAGCGCAACAATGTACTAAGAGCTGCAGGGTCTTGCCGTTACTTTCTAAACTTGCTTGGTTCTGCCTTATAGCCTTGTCGCAAGTTTCGGTCGACATTGCGGTCGCCATCTTCAGGGTTGCAGTCTCCTTCTCAGTCTCATATCACGAGGAAGGATGCTGCCCTGAATGTGGTGAATCTTAACTTTGTTGTATTGTGAAGTTTGCTTGTCTTGCAGTTTCTGGTTCGATGGCGAATTGTTCCATCGAATTTCTCAGTCGACATTATGCGGTCGCCATCTTCAGGGTAGCATTTTCCTTCTTAGTATGAGTTTGAGAAGGATACTGCTTGCCTGAAGATGGCGACCGCAAAGTCGACTGAAAGGTCGATGAAAAAATTTCCTTCGATGCAACTAGAAACTGCCATCCAGGGAAGCTTAATAAAACAAAACAAAAAAAAAAATTAAGTTCTATTAAAATTTTTAATGCCGAATATGTCATCTCCAAATTTAGTGTATTCCAATTTATGAAGTTAATATTTTACAAAACCAAATCAAAACCTTTTTCACCTTACCAGGAATGTAGATTAAAATTTGTAAATCGTAGAAAAAATGAGTTGTTGCTTTCATTCATTTTACCTTGCCAAAGTGTTTGTCCCTTCCATTCCTTATACAGCCTCTCTGTAGTTGTGGGGGGGGGGGGGAGGTAGGATTAGACGCCCATCCCTCCTGAAAACCCTAGACACCTATGCTTAGTCCTAAGAGCAGGGAAGATAGGGGTGACAACTTTATGGGCAGACATAAAATCAAAACACATTTAGTTTTGCTACGTGCAGCTGTCGATCTTCACAACACGGTGATTATTTCCTTTCGAAGTTATTGCTGTTTTGTAGGGGCTGGTCCTGCAAATTTATCACATAGCTCTCATGAATTTATTACGCGGACACAGTTTTTTTTTCTCCACATGTTTACTAGACGTTATCAACAAAGCTGTAAAAAAATTAATGAAATTGTTAGTGAGTATTCTTATTTGTGTTATTTTTTACATGTCGCAAATATCATTTAGTAAATAACAAGTGACAGGATTTGCCATTAAACACAAAATAGAAGAGAACTATCGTGATAAACCTTACATGAATCGATTTCACAGCAAAGACGTGTCATATAATTTTAATTATCAACGTGCCAATCTAAACGGCCTTTAATTTTTTTTTCCAAATGCAAACAGTGACAAAGGTTTGTTAAACTTAAATGTTATATATTCTCGTTATAGAGTTTTGATTTTCTCTCCAGAAAACCACTTTGGAAATAATCAATATTGTTTAGCCGTTCCGACGCTGACAATTTTGGCGAGTATAAAAGAAAATGACGTAATTATATATAAGTGTGACATTTCTTAGTATCTTTTCGTAACCAGACACAGCCGCGGAATGGTATAAGAAATTGCGCACTTCTTCGCATGCACACAAAAATCTATGCCATAACAATGGTAGAGTACGTTCAAGCTAATTTGAGTACTTACAAACAACTTTCGAGAATCGTCTCTGTTCTTAAGAGCGGACAATTTAACCTAAAAGCCTGTCCTACAAAAATTTAGGTAAACTGACAACATACCAAGACAAGGTTTTAATCTTAAAATGTCTAATTACAATTATTTACTTTTTAATTTAGGTGGAATTATTTTTTTAATTATTTAAAATTTTATACTTTATTGGATATTTGGCTTCGTCAAAGCATTGTTAATAATGTAACGTAGTTTTCATGACAGCAAAAATAAGCTGCTACAAATAGTTTCTCCTATGAAATCATTGACAAAAATTTTTTTGACGTGACAACGTTTAATAAATCGATGAACGCCGGCTGGACGCATGAAAAGTGTCCCGTAACGCACATTGTCCCACTACGATGTGTCCTGTTACGCTCATTGTACGCTTGCGCCGCATCTATCTCTCTTCCACTCGATTGGAACAACCATCGATTTGACTTTTCAATTATGTTTTCGTCGTTTGAATTATTAATATTATGTAATTTAACGATCATCCACCGATTTTCAGCAAAATCGGTACGGTTATTTAAAAGTAATGTTGAATTTTCAAATACGTTTTTGTACGAACAATGGTATTTTACAGTTACACATAATAATACAAATTACACCCGGGATCTTTTGCACAATGTTTTAAAAAATATTGTAACACATTTTAAATAAGTTTGGTGTTTTTGAGATGCGTATTTGTTATAAAATCGTATTATAAAAATAAAATAATATTATTCCCCCACGGTGCTGTCATCTACGGTGACGGACGCAAACCGAACGAATAGTGCTATCTATCCGCTTTCGCGGCAACCAGGCACTCATTAATACATATTTTCCTTTGTTTATCGCGAGGGGCGTTATTATTAATAAATTATAAATAAAATTTCGTGCCCGGGGCCACAATTTCATATCATTTTGAGTACTGGAAGACATAAAAACGTAAAATATTCTCGACGAATTTTAATCTCGGCCCCAGCGCACCACGAGCGTCTGGGTTGGAGATTAAAGCCGAAATTCTTTCTTAAACTTACTAATACTTATTTAATTAACTGCAAGGGCATTTTTATTAAATTCAACATTTAATTTCACGACAAACAAACTTCGTTGTTAAATGTGTAATTGCGAAAAAGCGCAAAACATTCTCGACGATTTTGAATAGCAAACATGTATAAAAGTTATAGTTAAAATAATCTGTTCGTTAAAGTAATTAACATATTTGAATTAATGAGTGCAAATAAAAGTAAATTTATCAATTAAATTGTAGATTTCATTTCACTCCTTCTTTGTATCCATACAAAATAGTGATAATTCAATAAAAATGATTCAATTTTATACATAAAAGTATGCAATCATTTCATCAATGTTTTGTTATGACGTCACGTTCAACTATCATCCGTAAACCGACTTTACAGACAGCCAAATTGTTTAATTATTTTTGAGGATGACTTCAACTTTTTTTATGCAATAAAGTCGAAATACACTTCTTTATAATGTCATAAAACAAAAGAAATTTATTATATCCGTCTTAGCGAAAGCCAAGGATGAACATTTGTTGTTGCGTAAGACGGCGTCTGTCTATGGCTGTATATATATCTCGCCTTTAAGCAAGTTTCGATACGTTTGAGCTAGTTCGAGGTTGGTGCATCTGCTGGTGATTTACAGACCATCCCTTCAGCGCGTGCTTCGAAGTAAATTTTCCCTATTGCCGTTAACTCCAGGAGACGAACGTTAAAATGCCTTTGCTGTGCGCGCCGGAAGGGGTTTAGAAAGGAAAGGGGAAAAAAAAGGGGGGGGGGATTACAATCCCGGAGAAAATTGTAGGCTCCCTTCGCCTTTAAGCGGCGATGCAAACAAGTGATCTAAAAAGCCGGTTCCCCAGATTCAACCCGGCATAAAATACGCCCCAGATAAACCCGAGGAAGGATGTGACCCGAAATTCTGCCAAGATAGAGAGTCCTCTTCCTCCTTCTTCCCCCCCCCCCCCCCACCACCGACCCGACGGCACGATCCTATCTTCCTATCCATCTTTTCTTCTTGTTCTTCTTCTCCTTTTTCGCGTCCCCCCCTTCCCCAAAAAACCACCATTGATCTCCTCCCCTCGCCAACAATCTTTCGCGCGAGTTCTTTAGCGCGTGGGTTCATAAAGAGAGTTTTTGGCCGTCCGCGAAATAAAAAAAAAAGTGCACAATCACGGTAGATTTATTTTCCCTTCCAATCGTTCCGCACAAGAGACACGCTGCACGCACGAACAAAAAAAACCCTTGCAATAAGGATAACAGCAAACAAGGTGGTAAAGTCGCTTCTTTGTGAGATTTTTTTGTTGACGTTTATGTGAATAACAGGCGGCAACTGATATGAAATAGTTAAAAACCTCCTGGTTGTTTCCTGGATCCAGGCTTGATTCTACATACATTTACATTAAAAGGCCTGTGTAGTTAGTCGATTGGCTGCTACTTCTATCCTGTTTGCATATGGTTGGACAATACACATCTTCCAATGATGTTATTGGTTTCTTATCATTCAGGATTGTGCCCGAATACTCTACCCACGATCCAATGAGAACGTCGTTTAAATGTGCTTTGGTGTGCATTATATCGTGGTTTCAAACAGAATTTCGCAGTTCTCTTGTAATCATGTATGGTTGTTTCGGAAAATATTCCGTATCACTTAAATATCGAAACATCACGTGTTCGTACTACATATTTATCTAAAAGCTGCAACTGAAAAGAAAAGTGAGTCTTTCAGTACTTGGCAGAGATGTCTAACATATTAACATTTTACCTCGGAGTCGAGCAAATCTATGTTTTCTCTTGTTGCAAATACACTTATAATATGAAAATCGGACACGAAATTAACGTAGAATTTTTTAAAATAATGCTGAGCATGATATATGTATCCGTAAATTGTGCTTTAAACTACTATTCTAGACGAAAATCACACGCAGTTTCCGCACCCGCCGCTAGAATTCGTTGCCGGAGCAGCTGCGTCGACTATCGAATCATTCCACTTGCAGTCCGAATTTTTTAAACTATAAAATGAAACGGCTCCGATAAAAGCGAAAAAGACTTGAAGAGTTTGTATGTTTTCGTGTTGCTTATAATACGAAACTCGGGCACTAAATTTAACTTAGAATTCTTCGAAATAAAATAATAACCTTTTACAATTTAAATTTTAAACGTAAAACAAAGTATATGTTAATTTATTTATTTTTGATTAAATGACTTTAATCAGTCTGTAAATACAACCTACAAACAATCCTTAACCTTCTTATGCTGATTCAACATTAAAGATTTAACATTATAAATCTCATCGCCAAATTCTTTTATTTTTCAAGGCTTTGAACATATGTAGGCTAACAAAGTTGTGTCTCTATAGTTAAATGAACGATGTGGTAACTCTGCATTTTAATGTTAACTAAGGGTTGTAATGCCAGCATTCCTAAGTTTTTTTTAAAGTTAATTTTTATTTTTATAACTTAAAGTACTAAATTATTAAGTTTTATTTTTAAGACCTATTCACGGTGTAAAAACTTCGATATTCACGAAATATACGAAATAATAGCTCGGGTCCACCATATTTTCAAGATTTCTGACACTTCAACATATGGCAGCACCGTGGTTACATATTTTTGTTCGTTCGACTTCCTTTCCATCCATGAAATTACTCTCACCGAATGCCGTATAGAGAGAGCTGAGATGCTACACTTCAAGTATAGTATATTAGTATATTAAAAATTTTTTTTTTCAACGAATTACTTATTGGTTGATTTGGATTCGATACTGTTCTACGTCGCACGGTTATGCACAGAGGTAGCGAAGATAACAGGACCTTCGAGATGACAGGGGGTTTCTCACTACTTGGGTGCACTCTCAGTGCTCATGAGCATGCGTCTTTCCCGAGCACTTGTATCCGAGCCACGACCCTCGCAACATCAACGTAATGCGTTAGCGGCCAGTTTCATTGATTGAATTTTATCCTCGAATCCAAGGGGTCGAATATTATTATATGAAAATAATTCTGTTTGTTTAAAAACAAGTTTTATTCTAACAAAACTTCTAAGTTAATTACCTATAGCGATTTTTGCGAACTTAAGAACATTCTTATTTAATATTTATTATTAAGGTTATACATGTATACACAATGTAAACGGTAATATATATTTTTATACAAGAAAGTAATTTGTTCACTATTGCTTGTGTTTATTCATTCTTAGCTTCACTGTGATAAAGAAATAATATTTTCATGTTAGAATAAAAGCATTTCATAGTTGCTTAAAGGAAAGCATGTTTTAATATATTTTTTTTACTAAAAATCAGTGTTGTTATTTTTTCTTCTGTGATATGTGCATAAGGCGAGCTTCCTTATACGAATGAACCCATAAATAACAGCAAACAATCTAGTAAACTAGTTATATAATGTTTGAAATTAAAAAAATACAGAAAAGAGAGAGCACAGAAGTTTATGTTTCTCCGTAGAAAATAAATATAATTATAATAGTGCTCTCAATCTGATGGACATACCACACTGAAATTTGATACAGTCTATTGGCTGCATCAATTGCACGATTAAAGAATACTCGATATGAATCACCTACACAGAATTCGGTTTTTTAATATACATCGTTTAAACCTTCAAAGTTAAAAGAAAATATATTTTCGTGTTGTATTTAGTGTCTCTTTACGGTAAAAGAAAACATTTCAGGAGATAATATTTTCCTACTCTAAATATTATTACGAATAACCTTGTGACCAAACCATTGTAAACTTTTAGTGGATAACGTTATATCGGATATTTAAATATATAAGTAATTACTTTGCCATCAGTAGCGGAATGTAAAAAGGCACTGCATAACAAATACTGCTGTATCACTCTTTTGAGAACCACTCACCCGAGTGCTCCTGCTTTCAAGAAAATCATCCCTCGCAAAGATCAAAAGAATATTGGCAGCGCCTGGCAGTAGGCTACCCTCAACACAAACGAGCTAATACAGCGTCGCTTCGCAGAGACATATATCTATTAACTGCTCACAAGGGAACGCGTGTGAGATACGCAAGTTGGAAAAATAAATCAACACGTGAAAGAAAAAGTGCGCTTCAGTATGGATTCCCCCAAAAATTTGCACGCACATTGAAGCATATCTTCACCACCTTCACCACCACGAAAATATGCCATCTCGGTTTCAGCTGTTTTTAGACCATAGCATTTTTTTCTGTTTAATATTGTAAAGTTGACTTCGTTAAAGAATATATATATATTTTGCAATTATTGTAATGCCTGTGGTACGACTATGAATATATTTCCTTGTGAAGTCATTGACATTTAATATATGTATATATAATTATTGAGAATGACTACAACGAATCGTATACTGCTAGTAGATAAAGCTTTGTTTCAATATTACACAATAATAAATTATTATGGCCCTTAAAATTGTTGAACCAAGTCGGTGCCTCTATGAACTTATCCCCCCTCTCACTTATTGGGTATGTGGCATGTGGCTGTAAGAGACAGAACATTTTTAGTGAAAAACATACAAATATTTACTAATAAAATTATTATTGCAGCTGGTCTCAAAAAAGTCTGAAAGAAACAAAAGCAAAATCAGATAACCAATTGTTATATATCTAAGAACAGTCAGTTTACATAAATATAAGTAACATTTTTTGTTAAGTAAACTATAATACGCATGCGCATCAATAAATTAATGCCAGATAGCTATTAGTGCCACTGGCTACTTTTTTAAAAGTGAGACCGAAAATGTATGCACAAACACACATTTAAATGTACTCAATGCACACAAAAACCAATACTTAGGCGATGGTATCCAAAGAGTAGGTACAAAATTTGTCCAAACAATCGGTGATGTAATGAATAAGTGGCCAGGTGGAAATGTGTTGAACGATCCGGAAGTTGGCACGCATTCACATTCATCGCCACAGGTTAAATTGATTACGTGGCGCGGTGCTACTAGAACAGGCTGGGCGAGATGATTCTGCAATGGTTTATAAATCACTTCCGCGATATGGAGGGTAGAAAAATCAACTGTCGATACATTGGCGTAGCCCTTCAATGCCTTCATTGCTAAACGGGCTAGGAGGTAGGTTTTGTCGATGTTGGGATGGGTTCCTCAGCCTCTGGGCATATCCCTTCAATGCCTTCATCGCTAAACGGGGTAGAATGTAGGTTTTGTCGATGTTGGGATAGGTTTCTCAGCTTCTGGGCATATTCCTTCAATGCTTTCATCGCTAGGAGGTAGATTGTGTCGATGTTGGTATGGGTGGCCTCAGCCTCTCGGCATAGTCTTCCTAAACATCTCTGAGGGTCGATGAAACGGCGTATCCGTTTCCGTTACCATATGCGGCCGCGTCTTGTCCCGTCGGATCCAGTCCCTCACGAGAGGAACATGTCGGCCAACAAGGGTTTAGGAAATTGCGCGTTAGAAAATATGCAGAGCGAAAGCTTCGACATGGTGTCCATACATAGGAGATTCTTGTGTGACGCGTCCAAAGAGGATATTGTCTGTGGAAATCGTGATAATACGTGCCTCAAAGCATAATAAATAAAAAAATCAATCAATTAAATGTGAATCGGTAATTTAGGGCTTTCAATCCAAACGGGATATTTGACTATAGAGATCACGATAATAATTGTGTAGGTACTACTAACTTTGGTCATTACATAACGTAACTTTGCGAGGTCTCAGTTTGAGGTAATTTTTAGTTGGTATATTTTGACTCAGTTGAGGAAAATCTAGATCAAATTATCTTTCTATTATCAACCAAGATAAGCGAGGTCTCCCATACAACTACAGCATTTTGGCGTGTGTAGGGTAGTATGTGAATCCAATAGCTGTGAGACCGTTGATTGGATTTTCATGAAATTTAATATGTAGCTAGGTATGGTCAATGGAATTTTAAAGTTCCTGAATGAGCAAACTCGGTCTAAAGTTTGCAGACATATTTAATAAATACACAAATGACTTTCAGAACCACACCCATTATTTTAATTTCGGTCTTAGAACGCAAGGACGATATTTTCCATAGAAATCAAAACACATTTGTAACTCTATATTAAAAATAATAATTAGGGGGGGGGGGAGGAATTATCACGTCTGCAATATTACATGCTAAGTGTGTGAAGCCTTTTTTCCCCCCTTCAGCTAATTGTTGGGCCTTGTTGGTTAGACACCCAAAATAATGCCTAAATTGTATTGTTTGCGTTATGGAAAAAATTAAAATGATTTTTGACGTGATAACGTCTTATAAATCGATGAACGCCGGCTGCACGCACGAAAAAGCATGATTCATTGTCACGTTCCACCTGAGCCGAGCGAGCAAGAACCGGCCAACCACCGTGCGAGAAAATCTTCTATAATATCAAACAGGTTAAGGCGGGCTTTTAAACTAATTGTTCGTGATTATATTTAAACAAATTTTTTAAATTAAATTTGCAAAAACTGTAAATAATATTTGAAAATTAAAAAGTATGCAATTTTTTATCAATTTTTTCTTATGACATTATCACGTAAATTTACGTCCGTAAACCGACTTTACAGACAACCCTCTCCACTTTTTTTATGAAATTAACTGTTTTCAACGACGGAGATTCTAATTCATACTTACTAACCATAATCAGACGGGTCAAGCACCATTTGCGCAGTGTTTTGAGGTTAAAAAGTGACTTCACCTACGTCACAGCATGCTGTCTCCCGACGACAATTCCTAACTCCATAAAAAATGTTAAGTTTTACTTGTTAGTTGAAACCATGGATGTATGAAGTAAGGGAGTTTGTGAGCACAATCTTTGCCATGTTAATACTTAAAGTCAAAATGAAAACGACCCCTCACCTGCCTTTCCTATCTGCACAGAAAACCAATTTTGTTATAAATAAGTTTAAGGTTAATTTTTTTTGTAGAAGTGTGGTTATTATGTCTGTTTAGCAATATTCACTGTTTGAAGGCATTTTTACGATTCTTCGTAATGAGTTATTTTCAAGCTATTAAAGAAATTTATAACATATTATAAGGGGCATGCATATTTCGCGAAAAAATTCAGAGACTAGCTGAAAGTTAAAACACTGTGTATCGTTTGTTTTTCGGGATTTGGTGATTTTATTTCAGGTACTTGTCGATTGTTCGAACACTTTTCACAGTAATCCAGTGCAGAAGCAAACGCGTCCTGAGTGTCTCGTTCGAACAAGGCAACGACTTCTCTCGCAGACGGCCACCAATCACAAGGAAGTAACCGCTGGTGCGGGTATACCTTGTTACAGTCTAATGGGCGTTCTAGGTTTCTTTTATTTTTGCGCGAAAAATGCCTGTTCCTACATGTTATCCTTGATAGATAGAGACAGGAAAAATTAGCGGATTCGTTTCACGATATGCTAGAATCCAAACAACTGTACCTTTATATTGTTTCTGTGATTGGCTCACAGTTTATCTGAAGGACTTTGAGCCAATGGAAAACCTTCAACCAAAAAAGTATCGAATCGCAAGCGTCCCAGTTGACAAGTGTCACGATTCAATAGCCAATGAGCAGGTGGCATTTGCTCGATTGCGTAGGGGATTGTGGAGTCCATCCTAGAGGTCATCGAAAGCGCGAATTTTTCCAGTCTCTTTTGATAGAGCTACGATTCGTTTTGCTATCCAATTGCTAGGGAAAGGAAAAATTATCGGGTTCAATGACTTGCAGGATGAAATAAATAGTTATACGTACACTCGGTCAAATGCCACCCACTCATTGGCTGCCGTATTGTGAGACGTCCCAACGTAGCAGCCTGTGATTCGACAAAGCTTTGGTCGGGCGTTTCTAATTGGGCCAGAGTCATCCAGGTGAGTTGTGAACCAATAGCAGGGGAAGCACTGAGGTGTAACTATTTTCATTTTAGCCTATCGTGAAATGAATTCGCGAATTTTTCCGGTCTGTACACATCAGTAATCCAGTGCGGAAGCAAACGCGTCCTGAGTGTCTCGGTCGAACAAGGAAACGACTTCTCTCGCAGAACGGCCATCAATCACAAGGAAGTAACCGCTGGTGCGGGTATACCTTATTAGAGTCTAATGGGCGTTCAAGGTTTTTTTTTTCGCGCGAAAAATGCCTGCCCCTACATGTTATCTTTGTTACAGCTACGACTCGTTTTGCTATCTAATTGCTAGGGACCGGAAAAATTTGCGGGTTTCAATGACCTGTAGGATGAACTCCATAGTTCTACGTACACTGAGTCAAATGTGACCCACTCATTGGCCGCTGTCTTGTGAGATGTCCCAACGTAGCAGCCTGCGATTCGATAAAGCCTTAGGTTGGGTGTTTCTCATTGGCCCAGAGAAATCCAGGTGAATTGTGAGCCAATAGCAAAGGCAGCACTGAGGTGTAACTATTTGTATTTTAGCCTGTCGCGAAATGAATTCGCGAATTTTTCCGGTCTCTACCAATTGCTAATCAGTTGACTTCAACTCCAGACACCCGGGACCCCACTCCGTGGACTTGATTCCTCCACGGTCGGAACTTCGCACCTCGGTGAGGACGCGGACCTTAGGGCGGGTTCTGGTTACGAACACGTGACCCCTCGAGGGAAGTCCGAGGTCATCCGCCCCGGGGCGATGCGAAGACGGGGAACACGTTGTCCCGCCTTCTACCACAACAAGTGAACAACCGAGTCGGCGTGGAATCGTTTATGGCACAGCCATCCTGGGCACACACAGTGTAACCTTAGTTTAAACTAGTGTAAACTGAAGTCCGTTTATAATGTCTGAAATGCCAATTCAAAATACACGACGTAAAACTAAAAAAAAAAAAAAAAAAAACCAGGCAACAAATAAAACTAATAATATTAAAACAAATAAAAAATCTGAATTAATTAATACAAAACTTTCTAAAGCTGACTAACACGATGGCTTTCGGCCCGCCCTTAATGGCCAATCAAAATATTTGAAAATTGGAAACCAAACTAAATTAAACATAAAAATACCAATGATTTAATAAAAAGTTCCGGGCTTACAAAGCTAAAATAAAAATAAATAATCTAGGGGTAGCAGACATGCTACAATAGGGATTGCAGAGCTTAAAAAAAAAATAATAACACGCCATTTATAAACTGCTCAAGATATCATAGCTGTGTCTGTTCACTAAAAGAAAAAAAAAACATTTAAGAATACGCCGAGGTTGGACGAGTGGTTCTGTTTCCGTATTTCGTTTCCAAAATCAAATTTTAGGAGAGTCAATACGGCTGAAACACGTGTTTAAGGTAGAAACCCCGGGCACAGTTTTTTTTTTAATCACTCGCGGAACTGGCACTACGCGTTTATCTTCATTTCTGCGCCACGCAGTGCTGTTTCTCGCAGTTGCCCTGAGCACGACGCCAGCTCAGAGTGGCACTCTAGGATTTCAGAACAGCCAGAGAAAAAAATGTCTTAAAATTACTAAATTTGTATTCAAAATACTCACTACTACACATAACATCCAACCAGCAGATTTCATGATTCTACAAGAAATTCATTAATTATATTAAAATATTTTATTTGTTTCAGAAACAATCATTTTTGTCGGCAATATTAATGTGGTAGACATCTGGTTTTTCTGGTGGGGGGTGGGCACTTGCCCCTGGTGCCCCCCCCCCCCCCCCATGGATCGGCCACCGGCCAGCACAGAGGAGACGCCGTGCTAGAAGCACCAGCGAGCTTCGTCACGCCTGCCAACCTGCCACACACCCCTCGCCGGGCGGGCGGTGTCGAGGAGAAGATAAAAAGCACGCGGGAACCACGCAGGGGGATGAAATCGAGTAAGCGGCGCTGTATTAAAAGCGGCGCGGCAAAGTGTAGGAGATGATGAATACCTCGGACAGGTGAAGGCGTGGAGCTCTTCTCGTGTCTTGGAGGGGTGGGTGTTTGGTAGCGGGGGTTTGGGAGGGGGTTCCTGCTCGTGACGACGTAAGGGTGGCAGGCGATAATCACCCTTCCCGCCCCCGGGGAACGCGCGTTAAGCAGCGTTGCAAGGGGAGAGTGAAGAGATAAATTGCGCTCTCCTCACACGCGGCAGGAGAAGCAAATTTCTGAGGACGTAAATCTTTGTTCCACGAGGGAAAAGGAAAAGGGTGGTCGCGGCGGAAGTGTGGGAAGATAGAGAGATAGAGAGAGAGAAAAATGCGCAGGGATGCCAACTGCGGCGGCAGATAAGAGGCTGTGCCATTAACACCAGAGACCGCAGACGTTCCCCCCCCCCCCTCCACACCCCCCCACCAACCCCCGGGAAGACTAAAGCTGCGGGAAGCGCGAGTTGCAGACGAGCAAACATAACGAAAAAAAAAAAAATTAAGTATATGTCGGTGAGACGACAAGCACAATCATATTTCGTGTGAAGTGGCAGCCCTGGATGTTTCAATTACTGTGACGACCGTCGCAGGATGTTTAGCAGTTGCGCAGTCATTTTTCTTCTGAAACTTTATTTCTACTACTCTAGATTATGACCAAAAAAAATCATGTCCAAAATAGAAGCGAATTAGTTGCTGCTGATCACGGTATTATATATAAGTCGGGCAACTTACCTTTATTTGGGAGTTTAATATAAAATATGGCATATTTAAAAAAATATATATGTTTCGTCTTAAACGTCGGTTACAGTTAACGATTTTTAATTTATTTGGGAACTTTGTAAGAGTTTAATCCAAAGATATAATTTAGAACTTTGCCGCAATCGTCAGTTAAAAGTTGGAGTGTTGAGAATGCGGATCCAAATCAAATTGGGATCTTCCATAAGAAAGCATGTTTTAAATGTTAAGTGCTTATTTTAAATCAGAAATATTCGTTTGCTTTACATTGTAATCTTGAAACGCGTGTCATTATTTCAAATGTGATTTTTAATCCAGTAATTAGTTTTAATCTAAAAAGGCAAGGTTCAGAGTCGGAGTTCACCGATTTGACCTAAACGGTGTGAGTAGAGACAGGTAGGTGCCCATTTAAACGCCCTAATTAATCGCACCTGAGTGGGCTCTAGGAAGCGAGAAAAATCTCTTTAAAAATTTTTAAGTAGATTTTAACGGATATTTTTTCCCCTCTTTGACGAGTTATTGTTATGGAGAAGTGGCCCAACGTATTTCCTGGATATCTGCCGAGACTCGGTTTCAATGCACAGTGGTAGTGTTTTTATTTTAATTTTTTTGCAATATTGAACTATTAATTACATAATTTAAATATATTTAAATCTGTATGACCATGTCTAAAGCCATGCGCTCTGAACGCACGAAAGAGAATAAAGAAATAGAATCAAACTATAACAACAAAACGTTGCTAAACGTTTCTATAGAAGGTCAAAGGTTAAAATCACAAATCGACGCTCTACAGTAAGTACAATTCAAAAATGTATCATTTAAAACAATTCCTGTTTAGTTACAGTTAACTTTATTAAATTGAATATGTCAATTTTAAATATAAAAATTTAACTCTTAAAAATTTTAATTTCTGTAATTAATAGTAAATATTTCGAGAAATAAAAAAAACAATAGAAATCAGAACCGGTTCTAGTGGGTATCGAACCCGAGCCGGCAGATTGCTCAAGTCGCGCTCGTGCATTTGACCTCTGCACCAAACCGGTGGTAGAACAGATAACTTTATTTGATTGAGCGGGGAGGAGGCTATAAAATATTAAAAACTAAAAATTCGTGAAAATTTTTTTAAAAATCTTTAAAGAGCTTTTTATCGCTTCGTAGGACCCAATCAGGTGCGATATGTTGGGACGTTGACATGCTTCTACTCATACAGTAAGCCGAATCGGCGAACCCCGACTGATACCCTCCCCTTAGTAAGATTTAAACTGTATTTTTTTTTCCTGATGTTGCAGCTTACCATTTTTTTTAACCGGGTCGTAGGTAGGTATAAAAACGAAAAAAAAAAATGAACCCTTGACGGTTTAAACCATAAACTTCACTACAGCCAGGCGCAATACATCATTCTCTCTCACCACTTCAACTTAACTAACAATTGAGGCAAATTTTTAAGGCTTTGGTAAATATTAGACATTTACCAAGCACGCAAACGAATGAAAAAATAGTAATGTGGGAAAAAATTTCAAAAGTTGAGGTGTTATTAGCAATAACATAATATTTTATACCAAACTCCTATTTAAAACCATATCTGACAGATTTTTTTTAAAAATTTTTCTGTGTAAAAGAGTTGAGCATGGAAACATTAAAAAAAATTTTTTATTGTTTGAGAAGCATAATTTCCAAAATATTTCATTTCAAAGTTAAATATTTAGAGCTTTTGGGAACCATTTTTTGATTAACTGTCCGTTTTCCCCTAATAAATTGTATTTGATGTGATCTGTACCATCTGCACCACAAAATAACTTATCATGGTAACGATTAACCAATTGCCGAATATGTGTTGTAATCCAAAGTGTCGCTTGAATAAGGCATTAATATTTTGGTAAAACCCACCATTAATCTCTAGATGAAAAATTCTCCGATTTTGTTACTTGATAGTTTGAAACTTAATATGTATAATAAAATCATTTTCAATTTTTTTAGTAATTCGCAAGACCCAAAAAATATAAAATTTTTGCAACACTGAATTTCGTTATATTTTAGTTGCCTACAACACTCTTCTCTTGGACTGTACAGTAGTTGAGCCTGTGTTGCACACACCCTGTGGCACCCCTTGATGTTAGGCCGCGCGGAATTTTTTCCCCCTCCCTCCTCACGGGCAGCAGCAGACTGGTGTCTGACCTTGGAGATTAGTCACACAAAAAAAAAATACGTGTCAAGGTTCAAGTAACAGAGTGAGCATAAGTAGGAAGAGGTAAATTAATGTGAAGTTTGTGGAAATAAATACAATTTTTATTTTCTGTATTAAATTTGCTCTTCGAGTTTATTTATTAAAATATAAAAGTATTAATGGGTGAACCTCTGGCTCCTCGTTCACGGAAACGGGACAAACACGCGAAAGCTGCGGACAAGATATGGAAGAAAAGAAGAAAATCAAGTAATATTGAAAATGAAGAGAGCTAGGTTTAATCGAAATAGAATACCATTTAATTTTACGTGAAACAATACAGTTTAATATTTAAAATAATACATTTCTAGTTTATGTGTTTTAAGTTGTGTCGAAGTAAGAATTTGAGATATGTCAAAGATTATGTCTTCCCGAATGCGAATTGGATTTGAAAATGTAAAATTAAACACACACACATATATGCAATTTGAGCATTTCAATGTGTCACTTCACACTTAGAGATGAGAGCTTATTTCCAAATACAGATTTAACAAAATGTTAAATTCTAAATTTCAGTTGTTATTTTACTAGGTTGTTTGTTGTAGTAACGTATTTTCAGATTTAAAATTAATAAATGCAATTTTATATGAATACTGAAGCTGGCTATCTTTATGTACTCGGTAGAACGCCAGCTTATGGTGCAAGATATTGAATATTAAAATACTTACCAAGTTCAGGTTTTTGGGGTCATAAGTTTAAGGTTAATATGTAAGCCGTTACCATAAGAAATGCATCTTATGAACCCAAGTCATTCAGCTAGATAACGTAAAGGTCCGCTGAAAGTTGATTTCAAGACGACATGGCTATAAATGATAGTACATATCGCGGAAAATTTTCTTTGCTGTTCCTTGGATTCTAATGTACGATTAACAAATTTACAATTTATTCTTTCATTATTTTCTGTATATTGTGTGTGACGCTACTTTCCTATTTGTATTGAGAAACATAATTCCGAGACTTTTACAATCATGAGAAGATTATCCAGAAGGGAAAATTAGATTGAAGTATTTTAACTAAAATAAAAAAAATGTATTTAGCAAGTCTGTGTGTTTGAATCTCTAGACAACAAATTATATTGAGACATGTCAACGAATTCGATAGGCTGGTGGGTGTTGCACCCCACATGCATTTGTCTTCCTCCCTCCTTTTTCAGTTTTTTCTATGTGTCATGCTTTTAAACATGATTTGCCAGCTTTTATAACACTATCTTAGCTACGCCCATCCTTACAGTCAGTGTATATGATTAGTCTTCAACAATCTAATCTTTGTCATAAGTATCTAGTTGTCCAATCCAACCGAAAAAACCAGCAGATAGTTACAGTGTTTTGAAAACGTGTCGATACAAATCATATTAGTGCTGTAGTAAAATCTATGATTGTAGCTGTTATTCTGATGAAGATGTCGCCTCATACTCGGGTTAGTTGCACATACCGATCATTTACGGAAAAGATAACTTCCGTAAATTTGCACCAATCACATCCAAACTGATAAAAAAAAATAAAGCAATATAAAATTTTTGTCGGGTTCGTTAATGGGCAATATCCGACAAATGGGTCAAAATGGGGAAAATTTTTTGGAAAACAGAAAAATCACTGTAACTCCCATATTATGGAAATTATCACATCAGTTTGAACGTACTATAACTCAAAGGAGTAATACCAAAATCTTTTGGCTGAATAAGTTTTTGATACTATTAACCATGACAGCAAGGGGTTTATAAAACAAGAGTTGGATGACAAAACAATTCACAACTCCCTTAAAATGCACACTATTAAATCCGTTAAGATTGTTTGTAAATTATAATTTTTATCTAAAACTCTACTCTGAAACAAATTCATACGACAACCCATAAAACCAAGGGGTGAAAAAAAATATAATTCGTAACTCCCTTAGTAAAGTCACAATCGTATCTGTTCAAATTATTTGTAAATATTATAATTTGTATCTAAAACTATTGTTTGAAACAATTTTTGATAAGATGACCCACTGCTGCAAGGGATTGAAAAAACAAGGGTGGAATTAGATTAAAATCATAATTTCCGTAACATTTACACTATCAAATTCGTTCTAATTTATTGTAAAAACTGTAATTTATCTACAACTTTTATTTGGAAGAATTTTTTGTACGACTTAATATGACTGCAAGGGGTGGAAAAAACAGAGGTTTAATGACAAAAAAAAAGAACTCATAACTCCATTAGTAGGCACACTAAAAACTGTTCAAATTGTTTGTAAATTTAATAATTTTTATCTAAAACTTTGTCTGAAACAATTTTTGATGATACAAACCATTTTGTATAGGGTTGCAATTACTTGGGGTTGGAATAAGAAAATGAATAAAACTTCCCTACCATTTACACTATTTAATTCATTCTTATTTTTGTTTAACTTTCTAAATATTGTCTAAAACTACTGTTACTGTAAAGGGTGGAAATACGGTATGACAGTAAAAAAATCATTACTTTTTAAAAATATAATATAAAATTCGTTATAATTTATTATATAAATTCTAAACTTTATCTTAAACTTTGGCTCAAACAATATTTCATGAAACTAATTATTATCTTAAAAAAGGGGTTGAAATAATACAAAAAAATAAAAATTTTCTTAGTATCATATTTGTTTGAATTTATATTAAACCATCTTAGTATAATTTTAAACCTAGGTAAAAAATCAAATTTTTATACGACGTCTTGATTTCAGAATGGCGGAATTATTTTTATTGAAAAGTTTTATCATACACATTTTTTTTATAAATTATATTTTTCCCCAATATTTACCGATAATTATTAAGGATTTTCATGATGGCGACCGTAACGATAATTGCAACGGACTGAGCACTAAAATGGCTAAATTTTACTCGAAATAGGAATAGTTCCCTCTTTACAGGGAAATTTTAATTTCCCCGATTTTTAGAGATTTTTTTTGTGTTCATTCCTTATAAAATAACATTTTTGTGAATTTTTGGCAATTTTAAGCTATGTTCGGCAGATTTTGAAGGAAAAGGTCAAAGTTAAAGGTCAAAGGTCAAGGTCAAAGGTCACCCAAGATGGCTGAAGTGACGTCACATTCCAGATGGTGGACATCTGCTCCAACTTCTCACTCCCACTGTCCCACTACAGGACTCGGACCTACATTTATATACTACTATAAACGTTACTTATTTTATATATCTTAAGAAAATATTTAAACAACGAATATACATCGTAAATCAGATCGCAGGATTTCACGGCCATTTTCCGATACTCTTTCTTGGCTTTTGAGTTTCATTCGCGTGGCAGTGGTTGTGTGTACCGACGTTTCGCTCTGCATTGCAGCAGGCATCTTCAGGGTTAAGGATGACCTGAGAGCTGGGAGGTTGTAGGGCTGCTTATCTACTTTCCAGGGCTCTCCTCCAGGTACACAATCACGGGGGGGGGGGGGGCCTTGATCATATTGGCTTTAGTGTCAGCCAATCCGAACAAATGCAAAGTAATATTGACCCTGTGACGGTACTGACATAGTATTTTGGACATAGACATTGTCTATTTGCCCCCCACTTTCACCACGGTAAAATAATCTTTATTTATTTCAAAATTAAAGCACTACAAAAATTTATAATTAGTCGTAAGTGCGCGTATCATTATTGCGTCCTTGATGTATGTTTAGTGATGATTTATGATTTGGTATCGAAAGAGGATGTGATAAATATACGGTAGCATCTTAAATTTTTCAGTTCTGAAATGTCATATTAACGATTAAATTAAAATTTTAAGGTACTAACACTAATATTGGAGGTTAGTTTCAAACATTCGCAGACTCCTATAAGATAATTCAGTTAATTGAAAGAAGGATTAAATTTTTAATGATATAAGTGGTTGATCTTGAAAGTAATAAGACTTTTGTTTTGTTCTTAAATAAAAGTGAAAACCTATTTCATACCCAAAATGTAAGTTTTATATTCCATTTATTTATTTTATACAAGTTGATTGAATCGTTTAATATTCAGTTATGTTTTATTGTTTGTCATTCACCAACACTTAAAACACCACTTTAAAGAGAAAATAACGACAAATTACCTAACACTATTTTCATTCAAACCACTTAAAAAACCTTTTTTCTAAATGGATTGGCCATTTTATTAGATGAAGTTTTAAATGGATTTCTAGAGAATCTAAAATCAAAACACATTCATCTTGATTTTTTACAGATTTTTCTAAGTAACTGCTGCAGACATTTATTTGTCTTTTATGTCAAATTTTAATTAGAGTAATTTTATACCAATATTTAAGATAATGATATTTCTACTTAAAAATATATATAAATTTATGATATAACGAATTAATATAAATTATTAAATCTGTTTGACACAGTATTAAAAATATAAATTTAAATGTATAAAGCATTAATTTTTGTGGTATAAATAATAAATAATATATAATAAATAATAAAAACTATGCAGGATTTTACTATCATTTACAATACTTACTTAAATTGATCAAAATGAACAAATCACTCTTTAAATTAAATATTAATTAACACACATGTTATAAATTTGGTACGTAGCTGTAAAAAACACGAACTATCGTCTATTAATTGGCAGCTAAAATTGCAAGAAAGCTTCAGAACTGGCATAAATCTCTTATAAGAGACTAGGTGATCTCCAGACGTCCATCGTATAAAAATACAGCTAATAGAAATAGAACTGGACTTTATTCTCATAATACATATAATAACACGAAAGTTCTAATTTCGTTCGCTTGGCAAATGCGTATTGAACCCTAGGAGAACGTGAGCTTAATAATTTTTCCGATGATATTTCAACTTACTGCAGTGTGTTTCTCCTGTGGGTTCAGGAGGGGGGAAGTGACGCCGTTTCAATTATTTTTTATTAGCTCCTTCACCCCCCCCCCTCCTTCAATAAGACCAAATAGACGACAACGCAGTTTGTCGCTGCGTTCGCAAACTCGATTCTCACCTCCTCCCCTCCCCTTACTTTTCGGAATTAATGTTGTGAAAATGTTTGTGCTCCTTAGCGGGGGTCGGACACTCCCCTAGGCAGACCTCCGTGGACTCTGTAGCCTGGGGCAGGCGTTTCTTCGCACTCCCGAGGGTTCGCCCCTAGACGGGCGGAGAAGGGAAGGGAGGGTCGCCTGATTGCTGGCATTGAAGGGGCGCCGCTCCCCCTTGAATAAAGTCCATTACGCCGAGGGAAGGAGGTTGGAGGTTGGCGTGGAAAACAGGAGAGGTTAGGGGGAGTGGGGGGAAGCATGCTGGAGGCGAGAGAGAGAGAGAGCTGTCGCCCCTATTTCAGCCCGAAAAGAGCCCCAAAATTGCACCGGAAATTAAGATACCGATCGAACATTCCGAGGGGATGAGTGTGTGTGTGTGTGTGGGACAGGGGAGGGTTGTGTAGTTCGGGAAAGAAACAATGTCCGCACATCGCCCCCGTCCGCCACTAACAGTTTGCAAGCTGCCGCCGCTGACGAAGAACACGACACGTCCGAGAGACCGCAGACTGTGTCTCGTGCTGTTTTCTCTCCAGCCGAGACCCAACTGTCCTGCACAGTAGCGCACCAGGGTGCCACGAGGCCCAGGGATAAGAAAGAAAAAAACATCCCGAAGCTCCCTTCAGTACAGGTGTCCAGTAATTTTTTTTTGACGTGACAACGTCTAATAAATCGATGAACGCCGGCTGCACGCACGAAAAAGGATGACTCATTGTCCCGTTACGCTCGTTGTCTCGTTAAACTTTGTCCCGTTACGCTCATTGTACGCTTGCGCCCCATCTATCTCTCTTCCACTCGATTGGAACAACCATCGATTTGACTTTTTCGAGGCACATTAAACTTGAAACACTCCCATTCGTTTCATACTTTTCCTATCATCGTCCTATCCTTAACAGAATAACACAGATTGGAAGAAGTTAAATAGCAAACATGTATAAAAGTTATAGTTAAAATAATCTGTTCGTTAAAGTAATAAACATATTTGAATTAATGAGTGCAAATAAAAGTAACTTTATCAATTAAATTGTAGATTTCATTTCACTCCTTCTTTGTGTCCATACAAAAAGTGATAATTCAATAAAAATAATACAATTTTATTCATAAAAGCATGTTATCATTTCATCAATGTTTTGTTATGACGTCACGTTGAACTATCGTCCGTAAAAAGACTTTACAGACAACCATTTTTTTTTAGTTAAAATCATAATATATGTAGTTGCTTCTATACAGAACGGGATATGGTATGCCAGGGTGTCTACATTCAACAACACAGTAGTTCAAACAAGATATTTATTGACATACAGCACGAGGTAATGAATACAAATAATGAGATTTAATTAATAATAGCTTATGTCCGGCATGCGTTGCAATGCCTCAGTCATTTTTTTTTTGTAATTTGTTTGAAGTAGGTACACATTATCAAAGCATCTCTATATCTCCATCCCTCTCGTATTCTCTATCTCTCTATCTGTAGCCTATATGTATAAATCTATCAAAATACATATTTATATTTAACTCTCGTTATCTCTATAAGTATATCTATATCTTTCTCCTCTATATTTCTATATCTCATTATATCTCTCTATAGCGATAAAAATATAAAATATCTATGTTTTCACCCATCTATATTTTTATCTGTCTTTTTACCTGTCACAAGTGTGATACAGGTATATTAAAACACGGGCGTATTCTAATGCAACGCGGTGTCCGAATTCCAACGCAATCGGTGAAACAATTTCTGAGATTTAAGATTTTGAACGAACGAACATTTACATTTTTATTTATACAGAGAGCTGAGTACTCTTGGAATTTGGCCTCACAACGTCGTTCTCGTGGTCTTCTTTGTTGACCAACTGTGAATACAAACAAGTATGGAACGAACAATAGGATATGTCTTAAAAAATACTACCGGGCCCACTCAGCAACAATTCATAAAACATGTTAATGTTGGGGCTTCATGTCTCAATGGGCATTTACTCAAATGTATAAGCTGCTATAAGTTATACTTTGTCTTTTTTTTTAGCATGGAAAGTTAAAATATTAGTGACAACTTTGAAATATATCTCAGATAAAAATAAAAAAAAGACTATTTGCAACAGGTTTCATAATGTTAAACATACGTACTTTGTGGGCGCGCAGATCTTTCCATTTCTGTTGCGTATTAAAATTTCATCTTCAACTCGCCTTTAGAAGTACAAATTAAAAAAAAATTGGTTTTACGGGGAAAATCTATTAGTTAAATATTGACATTTAACGGCTGCGTTTGGAGGGTGTCTACGAAATCTGGTATATGACACGCCCACTGATTACGTGCGGCCCGTAATACCCATGACTGGTTCCCAAGTAAAAATAATACATTTTTAAAATAATTTTAATGATTGTTTGCTAATGTGTGCAGATGAGTCTGTTCCTTAACAGTGAACGACGATGGTGGTTTTCTCCGTGCACTCTAACGTATAATAACTGAAGCAATGTTATTATGCCCGATAATCGGGTGGGTTTTGCTAAACCTCAGAACAATAGGGAGGTGCGTGAACGAGCACAATGTATAATATACAACCCAGAAACCAAGCATAAAATATGACTCTTGATTCACATGAATTTCTAATGCTTCCATTGGCTACTGCACCGAGATCTCTCCAAGTCAACACTGTAACAAAGATATAAAATATGAGCATATCGATTTTAAAATAACAATACAACTAAACATTACACACTCGGGTTATATTTCCTTGTTGTACACCGCAAATGTTTTATTAACTGGTTACGCACCTTATCCTTCTCAACATATATTCTTTCAGTAGTTACGTTAAACTATTTTGTAATCAGTTGTAAGAAGCTAAGTCAAAATTTCATAAATGTACTGAGGAGCTAACTCGAGCTGTTTCACTTACAATAATTATTTACAAATTAAATGGAAGCAGCTCATTACTTGTCTAATAAAAGTTGACAATCTCACAAATATGATACTAAATTAATTATTTCAAAATTAAAAAAAAATTAACATTTTTATCAGCACATTCATAGGTTTATCCTATTTACTGGTATTATTTTGAAATATTATTTTAAAGACACAGGATATAATATTGATTCGCAACTTGTGGGGAACATGCAAAACGTCTGGATACTCGTCGTAATCACACAGAGAAGACCGCGGGGGGTTTATACGCCACTATTTGTCAGTAGCTTTTATTAAATGCCCGACGCTCGCCTCGTGATGGCCGGCTCGCCGGGCGAGTTCCCGAGGCTCGCTCTGGGCGGGCGAGTCGCCAGCTGGTGCTGGTGCGAGTAGCGAGTAGCCGCTCCTTCGGCGAACTCCACCAAACACTCGTTCCGGGTTTTTCCCGCGACGTCTTCCTCCTGGTGTAGCCATCTGCAGGTGTGTCAACTAGCTAGCGAGCAGGTTGCACGCTCGCCCTTGACGTGTTGCCGTACGTTAACGGCGGGCACACGGTTGCCCCCCGGCAATCACGGAGTACATTACACCCGTTCCTCTCGCTCGTGCCGAAATGCGTATCTCCGCGTGCCATTGCAAACACAAAGCATTATTATATGAAAATTCACCCCAAAAACCACGCCATTCCCATTTTTAGCCTCGTCATGCAGAAAGGATTCCAGCATAGTGGTTCTTTTTTTTCTCTCTCAAAACCGTAACCGTAACTTCGCTTACGTAAGCTACGTAACTGAACGCAGCCTCCTCGTTCCGGGCATGTAAAGTCTAAGTCCGAAGCATGAAAGGACTCAACAGCTGTCTCACCGATCACCGACCAGCTCAACGTCCATCAGACATGCCAATAGCCATCATGTGCCATATACACATTTTTGCAAGGTCCCTACGCGGTTGCCTTTTAGAAAATTTCACCAGTCCAACTGCGACTCGTCAGAAGTTTTTAAGTCCATTCCGGACTTGGAATATTTCCACCTGGGTCAAGGGTCTGAAACGGCGCTCGGTCCTGGATTTTACTCGGACATCTTTCTTAAGGGCGTTCTAATTACTTGGCCTGTCCACCACAGACATCGGGTCTTCACGGTCCCAACTGCGCACGTTGCTTTGGACCTGCAGCTGAAAATATTCTAGCACCAGCTCCACTTGATTGCACAAACTCTTAAGTCGTTTCTTCTTAATTTCTGGCTGTCATACCATTTTTGACGTGGCGGCGACGACGGGCAGGATGTTCTTGAAGAGTCTGAGCGTCGGGGCAAGGCACGATGTTCTCCCGAAGAGGGCGTCTCCGGACTTTCCTTCGGGGGCGGAGTGCGTCAGGAGTTCTCAGTAGAGGCCCCTTTCATATCCAAGTTCTGCGAACCTCCAATAATCTGGAATGTTTTGGGTATTCGACCAGCAAAGATTGCCCGACTTGCTATGACGTCATTATGACGTCACTTCCTGGAACTGGAGGCTTCTTTTTTTGGGACGTGACGCCGTCTAATAAATTGATGAACGCCGGTTGCACGCACGAAAATGTGTCCCGTTACGCACATTGTCCCGTTACGCTGTGTCCCGTTTACCTCATTGTACGCTTGCGCCGCATCTATCTCTCTTCCACTCGATATGAACAACCACCGATTTGACTTTTTCGAGGCACATTAAAATTGAAACACTCCGATTCGTTTCCTACTATTTTTCCTATCATCGTCCTATCCTTAACGGAATAACACAGATTGTAGATTTCATTTCACTCCTTCTTTGTATCCATACAAAATACTGATAATTCAATAAAAATGATTCAATTTTATTCATAAAACTAGGCAATCATTTCATCAATGTTTTGTTATGACGTTGTCACGTTAAACTATCGTTCGTAAACCGACTTTACAGGCAACCAATTTTTTTTTTTACACTGCGACACTTCTTTGCTGCCGTACGGCGGGTGGCCTTTACCTCAGGCTTCATCCGTAACGCCGGTAGTCTATCTCCCAGGCTTTCAAATTTGCGAAGCAGTATATCTCCGTGATGGCCATCAGTCACGTTAAATAATTTAGAGGGGGAGATGCCTTTTTATCCCGTAATAGCAAGATGGCGATCGACCCTATCGATGTTTTGGCACGACAAGAGAAACTAACGTGGCTGCTATGACTTCACAATGTTGATGGCAGGCTTAGACTCGGCATATGTGAAAATTTCATTTCTTGAAATTACATCAACTTTTATTCGTTGAAAATTACGACGAAACTGCCGATTTAATTGTGTAGGCCAAAAAAGACCGTATTACAATAAAACATTGGTTCATTAATTAAAAAATACAACTTTTAACACGTATTTTGATTAAAAAAATTACTAATAATCCAAATAAAAATTTTCAAAAAAAGGGTAGGAAAAAGTAACTGATCTTAATAATATGAAAAAAAGTTGGCCATGAATTTTATCAAAAAAATTAATATAATAAACCTCTTGCTAAAAGTAATACATTTTCTAAGTTGTGTGTATCTACAACTCACAAGAATTTTGGAACCAAAGCCAGCTACATCCATTAATTAGATTCAAAATTAGCTACATTCAGACTATTTAATTTTTATTATGAATTAAACTACAATCAGCAGGTGTTATTATTGTATTAGTAAGGAAACATAATAGTGTGCTACACACAAAAAAAATTAAAGAAAAATCTAAAATGGCCTAGAAAGCAGATGCAGCTGATGTTGAAACCAAACGACTGGCTTGTTGTTGGTTGCGGCCTTCTTGCAGGGAAGGGTAGGAATCCCTGACCTGGGTCACGCACACAACTGGAGTTCCCCCGGCACGTCTGCCGGCTGCGAGTGACGTCACGAGGTCAGCCTGTATGCGCCACACAGGAGGCTTGGGGCTGGCTCGCGTGCGTGCGTTGCGCGTGTTTGTTCGGGATGCTGATTGCTCCAGGTTGTCTGGCGCCCGATGAGTCATGCCTGATGTTCGAGGAGGGGTGGGGGTGGTGGGACTAGTGTGAGGGTGAGCAGGATGCAACATTTCCTGGAATTAACTTCTCCCCCTCCCTTATTTTTTTTCTCATGCACCATGCCCACCTAAATGTCGGTTTCCCCGTGAATATAAAATAAAATTGGTTGTCTGTAAAGTCAGTTTACGGACGATAGTTTAATGTGACAACGTCATAACAAAACATTGATCAAATGATTGCATACTTTTATGAATCAAATTGAATAATTTTTATTGAATTTTCACTATTTTGTATGGATACAAAGAAGGAGGGAAATTAAATCTACAATTTAATTGATAAATTTACTTTCATTTACACTCATTAATTCAAATATGTTTATTGCTTTAACGAAGAGATTATTTTAACTATAACTTTTATACGAGTTTGCTATTTAACTTCTTCCAATCTGTGTTATTCTGTTAAGGATAGGACGATGATAGGGAAAAGTAAGAAACAAACAGGAGTGTTTCAAGTTTAATGTGCCTCGAAAAAGTCAAATCGATGGTTGTTCCAATCGAGTGGAAGAGAGATAGATGCGGCGCAAGCGTACAATGAGCGTAACGGGACACTGCGTAACAGGACAACGTACGTAACGGGACACTGTTTAGTGCGTGCAGCCGGCGTTCATCGATTTATTAGACGTTGTCGCGTCAAAAAATGTATCCTATCTGTAAGACTTGTGCGTAGCGAATTATAAGTGTAAATTTTGAAAGCCCTGTTCACTGGTGCCCATACCCACCAATGACGATGGCGCATCTCTCTCTCTCTCTGTTTTCCCTTCTTTAACCAACAATCGCACTCCTTTTCCCCCCCAAAAAAAGATAATTACCTAGGAATTTGAATTTGATAGTGTCAACCAGGTGATCTGGGGGTCGTAAGAATGGAATTATTATTTTTTAATTAGTTCATCATTACACACCAAACATCAAAATTGCATTCAACAGAGTAGAAAAATTTTTTCTTGAATTTTTTTTAAACAAGTTTAACACTAAAATACTAAGCGAAATATCGCACTTTAGAGGAGAATAATGTCAACAGATTGATATGTTTACATTTTGTGTTTACTTTTTTTTCCTTGTTCAATTCATTGAATTTCCCACCTCCCTCCCCCAAAACACAAAATTTTCACAATAGCTACAACATTGGCTTACCATTTGCCAATGTAACCATAACAAAATGAAAGCCACACATTTTGGTATTGTGGTATTGCTAGGTCTAACTGTCACAAGTCCATAGTATAATTTAAAATTGACGACATAATTCATTAATCTGATACCCAAATAAAAATGAATTATTTTAAAAAAATGTAGGTCTTTATTATTTTACGGATAAAACTATACTTTTAATGCGTTATACATCCAAGGTGTTAAGCCCCTTATAAAAATAATAATTATAATAATAATAAGTATTTGCGTTTGTGGGCGGAATGAGTATGTGGTGGTAGTCATGCTAGCTCACAAATTCTTAACACTTTCGCAGTGTTAATATTTTTAAAACATGTTTACTCAATTCGAAAATGTGTTTGTATAAAATAATTTTTTCATAATTTTTAAAAACTTTTATGTTACAAAAAAACCTTGTCAGTTTGTTTTAACGACATGAAACTAAAGTTAACACAAAGTTCATTATTTATTTTGTTCAATAAGTTTTGATGAAAGTATGTGACTGCTATGGTGACATTATTATAAGCACTATTTTTCATATACATACACAAATACGTATAAATACCTAAACACACACACACACTCTTATGGAACAGTGGAGTAGTAGAGGCAATATAAAATACCGAATGTAAAACAGTTATTTGAAAAGAAATGATGACACTACGTATTACAAAAATTATTTAATGCAATGAAATATAAAATTCAAGTTATTGAATAGTTATTCTTGCTGAATAACATAGAAATAAAATCCAAGGCGATATGTCTAGCTTACTGCAATATTCATTGTGGTTGAAAATGTTATTGATTATTTAGAGTACAAATTCCAACATATAATTTTTTATTGAACATTGGGTACAATTAGATACTATACTGTAAACACACAATTCGATACTATACTGTAAACACACAATTCGATACTATACTGTAAACTCTGTGTATCCAATATAAATTTAATTTTGCACCTTCAAATTAGTTCTTTTATCACCAGATTTATTCAGGCACAACTAAAAAATGTATGTCCTTCCTTTTTATTATGGTCACCTAGAAAGCAAGTTCATATTTATATTCAATATTTACTGGTCAGAATAGAGGATCAAAAAATAAATCTTTATTTTCTGAAGAAAACCTGTGAGACGCTCACGTTAATATAGTTTTAGACAACGTCTGGAAGCTGGAGGAAAACTGTAACTTTTTACATTATGAACTTTTAGAAAGTCCATGTAGAGCAGAATATTTATTTTTTATGAGAATTACTTTTCGTTTGACATAATATATTTTAATATTATCACAACTCATGTTTAATAAATAAGTTTCTGTTTTGAAATTAGAATTATCATCGAAGAAACTTTCATTACTGCTCTTGATATATTATATCATTATTCTTTTTTTTCATTCTTAATCCAAAAAATTGTTTTGCAATTTGTATTTTTACGTATTTTTATTTAAAAGAATTTTACTAATAAAAGTCAAAGACTTTTATTAATTTATACTAATATTAGGAAAGAGTGTAAGATTTACGTTTGTTTCTAAGAAGTAAACTTAGAATACTATTGGTCGATTTAAAACATTATTTTACTGTTACAAACAAAAACCTTTTATAAAGTACGTATAATGTATTTTATAAAAAAATTATAGTAGTATATAGGGACCGGAAAAATTCACGGGTTCAATGACCTGTAGGATGAACTCTATAGTTCTACGTACACTCGGCCAAATGCCATCCACTCATTGGCTGCTGTCTTGTGAGACGTTCCAGCGTAGCCGCCTGTGATTCGATAAATCTTTGGTTGAGTGTTTCTCATTGGTCACCAAACGAGTTCATTTAGCACGCAACATTATCCTTTTTCAGTATATATGAAAGGATCTGTGCATAGTATGGACAATTTATAAATACGTCCCACTTACCATAATTTTTTCATAAATACTTGCATCCACAAGGGGCCTTCACAGGCGAGTCTTTACTGTGTATATAAAGTAAGCCAAAGTTGTGTTGGTCACCTGAAGTTAATTAAATTTAAAGATATTGGGTAGGCCATTTAAGGTTCGGGTACCTTAAAGCCCTGACACAATCAAACACGCATTTACTCATGGATGTATAATGCGAAAAGCATTTACAATAAACAAGCACAACAGATTGACTACAATGGACAAAAACTTAACCCCATTCTTTCAATTTTTTTTGTTATTTAAGTTGTAATTAATTAACGCTGCAATAGTCGGGAGCGTGTAATAATAAGCTATTATTTTTAATAGTGCAGAAATGTGAAAATTACATGCAGAAGTAAATTTTCAAACTTTCGTAAAGTGCGCATGATACAAAAAGGGTAATTTAATTCAATACAATAATGGTGCGATCAAAGAAAAAGAGTAATGCATTTTTTAATTAATAAAATAAAGCTTTCAAATTACTACGTATTACTACGTCCTGAACTCATTATTGCCACGGTTTTTTTTTTAAAAAAAATCCTGTATTAAGTAAAAAGGAAACAATTAGCGAGCTCCATTCAAAATAATACCCGCTCGTGTGAATGCTTATCGTAATAAATGTTTTTAACTAGTTAAATTTAATAATGTGTAGTTAAACTGTTTTGTGCTTGTGAAATGTTTAGGAGGATTGTGTTTCGGCAAGTTTTTTTTCTCCCTAACCTAACTAAAACTAAGTGCTATCGCATTTAGGGTGTACCAGGAGAATGCTCAATTTTTTCAATGGTCTTAAATTATGATTCTTAACTTGCCAAAAACTGACTTTCTTGAGGCTTTTGGTTTGCCGTCGTCGTAATTTATCGTTTCAAACTTATAGTTTATTCTTATACCTTGTTTCATTTATGCATAAGTATATGTATGTAGCTAGTAATAAGATTACATTCGACAACGAAAGCACACACACATGCATGTGATTATATTGCGAACTGCTGCACCAAACACGAGTCGATGAGCGTGAACGAGCCTTAACAGCGTTCACCCTGACCCTTCCTTTTCTAACCCTCGGCCGAACTTCTCTGCGGCAATTGCACCACGCCAGACGCCCTGGTGCGCCCCTCGCGTCCTGCCGTCTGATTGGTGTAGGGCTGTTAATGGCAACACGAGGGGTAGTGGATGGGGGAAGGACAACCCCTGGCGCACACACCTCTCGCCCCAAAAATTTTCGATCGCATCTGCCCAGTTTCGCACACGCTTCCCACACACCCCCCACCCTCCAATAGCGAACATTTTCGGGCTGGCTCTCAGTTGTAGTTTCTGTTTACTGACTTTTGTATGGAACCAGCAATCACCCGGCCTTGTCCGGACTCTGCGCTCATTGAAATAGTGTTATTTAAGGCACGAGGTACTTGATTTATTTTCTTTTTCAAACTCAGATGTAGAAATTAATGTTCTTCTTATTTTGAACGCCAAGCGTGCAAATTTTTACTAAAAAATATATATACCAAAATTCTGGTTTAAGTGGTTGGAAATGGTGATAGGGTGGTTTAAAGATCAATTGGATGAAATATCATCACGGAAGGAGTAAAAATAGAGGTGTCTAGCCAACAACTAGTGGATGCGCCTGGCTATTGAATAAACGCGCCTGTCACCAACAGACTGATGTGTCTGACCAACCTATCTGAACTTCCTGGACAAGCAAATGGATATGACTGGACACCGACTGGATGTGAGTTGGCCACACTGTTTGGACGTGACTGGTCAATCGACTGTCATATGTAAATGCCCTGAAATTACATGTCAAGTCATGTAGAGTACTCGCTTCGCCTTATAAAAAGCCTTTAGAAATTAAGAAACGCTAGTAATTTCCTTTTTTTTTGTACTTGTACTTCTTTAATAATTTGTTTGTTATTTTGTTGCTTTTTTTTTCTCGAATCTGTCACTGAAATGTTAAATTAAAGTCACTAAATATTTTTTTTACTTGAGTTTATATGTTTTGAATTGAGCAAGGATCAAACCAAGGATACAAATCAATCGAATCAAGCAGTAAATTATTAAATTTTTTTTTGAGAATTTTTAATTTTTCTGAATTTCTGTTTTGAAAATTACAGATTTTCAAGATGGTGGCCAAGATTAATCGACAGCCTACTGGCGGGTGGTGTATGAGGAATTTAAGGTTTTTTAAAGAGTTTACAGGATTTTTTAATGTGTTTTTTACAACAATTATTATTTTTTGTATCAGTAAGGATCAACCCAAGTAAAATAATTGATCGAATCAATTGGAGGATGGTATATGAGAAATTTATACCTCTTTTTAGATTTTTTCACCATATTTGATTAAAAAAATATTTTTACCTTAAATTACAATTTTTTCATCGAGAAAGAATCATTGGTGCTTTGGAAATGCGGTGCTCAGATGCTTTTCATTGAGCCTTATGTTGTCGCGAATAGGACTCGTAATGATAGAATAAATCATTAATCAAAAAGTTATTTTGTATTAGGTGGGTGTCCGTAATGAGAATGATTGATTAATTTTTGTGTTGAACAGATATGAAAAAAGGACCGCAAAATATCGATAAGAAAGGATGAATAAAGCATTTATTAAAATATTTTTTTTGGAAGTTTTTTAAGGTGATATTCACCAGTGTTGCTACAGCGTGTAACCTGCGAAGCAGTGTGTCGATCGACACTAGCATACTCTAGAAACGAAAAGAGAACCCAACATGGTGGCTAATATGGCTGCCATGACGTCACACTGGTTGAAGTAATACATATTTTAGTCGTTGTAGTAGTGTGTGACAGCCTGCTTGAGTACGTCATGGAGGAAGTATGCATGGCCATTTTTTTTACACATGCATTAATCCGTAAGTAAACAAAGACCCCAAAGTCAAAAAATAACATTAATGTTTTTGACGTGACAACGTCTAATAAATCGATGAACGCCGGCTGCACGCACGAAAAAGTGTCCCACTACGGATGTCCCACTACGGATGTTCCTGTTTGCTCATTGTACGCATGCGTGGCATCTCTCTTCATGCTCATTGTACGCATGCGTGGCATCTCTCTTCATGCTCATTGTACGCATGCGTGGCATCTCTCTTCCACTCGATTGGAACGACCATCGATTTGACTTTTCAATGATATTTTCGTCGTTTGAATTATTAGTATTATGTAATTTAACGATCGTCCACCGATTTTCAGCACAGTCGGTACGGTTATTTAAAAGTAATGTTGAATATTCAAATACATTTTGAACCAACAATGGTGTTTTACAGTTACACATAATAATTCAAATCACAACCGGGATCTTTTGCACAATGTTTTAAAAAATATTGTTACACCTTATAAATAAGTTTGGTGTATTTGGGATGCGTATTTGTTATAAAATCGAGTTATTAAAAGGAAATAATATTCCCCTACCGTGAACAAAATTTTTATACACTTATATATAACATCTGAAACTATTCACTATATAATATGGCCTCGTGGCTCAATGGTCAGCGGTACTACTTTCTAATCGCAAGACAGTCGGTTCGAATCTCGGCACATGCGAAGTATTTTTTTTGAACTTGTAAAAATAAATACGGCGCACGTAACATTTCAAAAGCAATAAATATTTTTGAATAATTAATACAAATAAAAGTAAATTTATTAATTAAATTGTACATTTCATTTCACTCCTTTGTATCCATACAAAATAGTGATAATTCAATAAAAATGATTCAATTTTATTCATAAAAGTATGCAGAGGTAGATTTTATCATACAAAAGATAGAAAAATTAAAAAAAATTCTTCCTCAAAGAATATAATATTTTTAATGCCTAAATAGTTTGGTTGCAAAAACCTATTACGGCTCAGTCTCAGGCCGAATATATTTCCTTTTCTTCTGGATCAATCATTTCATCATTGTTTTGTTATGACGTTGTCACGTTAAACTATCGTCCGTAAACCGACTTTACAGACAACCAATTTTTTTTAAATTTAAGATACCAAAATTATATCTTTATAACATTTTTATGCCATAATCCTGTTTTGCCCACGCAGGGTTAGAACCGAGTAGTTTAGTGTCCATAAGGTGGCATTAGGGGTATAAATAGCCGCTATGGGAAATATTTATCCTCTCTAAGAAACACTAAGCCCCTTTGAGGAAACTTGATTTTTTAAAATATTTTTCTAAATAAATATTCCTTCAAAACAGAGATCGAACCATCGGGAAAAAAATTAAGATGTTTGAAGAATTTCTTGTTGTAATCGGGTGAAAATATGTTAATTTTCAATGTCATTTTAATCTAAGATGGCGATCGTGACGTCACAAATCCAAGAGGTGGATCTCCAATCACAATCCACGCCTAAAATTTTGTATTTTGGACCAGTGTTATGTTATATGATAGAAAATTTTAAAAATAATTTTAAATAAGAAACAAACATTAAGTCTAATATGGTGGTGATATGACTATTTCACCATTTTATAAATAAATTCGTTTGAAAACATCTAGATAACTTTTACATTTCATTTTTGAATAAACACTTGATATGTATTCACCCATTGGAATAGTTGTTTGAAGTTAACCAACAGTCTCGGCGATTCTCTCAAGTACAGTGATGATTCGATGAAGCAAAATGAACATCACCTAATGCTGAAATATTCTGCCGTACAGTGTTTATAGCACCAGAATTGATTTCAATCATGTATGTAAGAATCTAAGAAGTGAGCGCATGAAATATTTTACATTTTAATAATTAAAGTTAATTTGAACGACTCTCCACTCTATTTTTAATTTGGAAAACATATTTTTATTTTATTTTAAAGAAATTAATATAATTAAATTTTTATATGTTAACAACGTTTTTAAACAATACTCAATTCGTAAAGGCATTTTCTATTATTCTTCCTAGCAAGGACCTTTCAAGATGTTAAAAAAAGTAGGCCTATTATTAAATGCCTTTACTCAGGAAAACCTTTCCTGAACTTTTACAAACGATACATTCGGAAATCAATTACCAAGAAATAGATTGTCTTACTACAAGAAATATATTGTTACTTTGCACGTATGAAATACACTTTTCAAGATAATACTAAGTATTTCGTACGAAAATAGGCACATAATTTTATCTTTTAATTAATGCTTCATTCAAGGATAAATTTTACACCATGGGAAAAATACTATTAAAATTTCAATAACTGGACCTATTATTGACCTATTTATGACCTATTACTGGTATTATACCTACTTATAAATATGCACAGTTAATACTGGAAAGCTATTCAGGTAAATGGTTTACAAATAACTTTATAAGTATTGGAGGTACTGGGACAACACAAAGAAGCATAAATGCCCGGGTAAGAATATGAGCCCAGTATCACTGCAAACACTTTTTTTTGTAGTGTTTTCGTGTAAATGTACAAAATTTACGAATATCAGTAGTTTAACTTGATATTTATGTCCCATTTACAAAAAAATTGTTGTCTGTAAAGTCGGTTTACGGACGATACTTTAACGTGACAAAACATTGATGAAATGATTGCATACTTTTATGAATAAAATTGAATCATTTTTATTGAATTAGGCTATCACTATTTTGTATGGATACAAAGAAGGAGTGAAATGAAATCGACAATTTAATTGATAAATTTACTTTTATTTGCACTCATTAATTCAAAATATTTATTACTTTAACGAAGATATTATTTTGACTATAACTTTTATACATGTTTGCTATTTCACTTCTTCCAATCTGGGTTTAATCTGTTGAGGATAGGACGATGATAGGAAAATTAGGAAACGAATGGGAGTGTTTCAAGTTTAATGTGCCTCGGAGAAGTCAAATCGATAGTTGTTCCAATCGAGTGGAAGAGAGATAGAGGCGGCGCAAACGTACAATGAGCGTAACGGGACAATGTGCGTAACGGGACACTTTTTCGTGCGTGCAGCCGGCGTTCATAGATTTATTAGACGTTGTCACGTCAAAAATAAAAATATATATTCGCGGTGTACTTCTTATGCGTGGTCAGTTTCTGACCGGAGGGACTTCAGCCTCATGGTGGACCACTGCATGGGGTATACCACATGGTGCATACCACTGCATGGGGTATACCACATGGTGCATACCACTGCATGGGGTATACCACCAGGCTGTCGACTCACCGCGGTCAAGGCACGCTGAGAGAGGGCGTGTGCATGTCGGACCACGGGTCTCCCGTCGCAGCTGAGACGAGCTCGAACAGCGCGTCTCGCGACAGCCAACCAGCGGCAGGAGTTCGCGAGCTGGAGACTAGAGGGTGACTCGTAACTCCGGCCCCGTGCGGAGATGAGAGCGCCTAATCGCGTTACGGAGAGCGATGCTCGCCCACGCTTGAGGGTGCCCTCTTGCCATTTAGCCCCCCTAGTTGGGGGGGGGGGAGAAAGAAGAAGATAGGAGAGGAGTGTAGTAGAAGGGTGTGGCCACACAGGGCATGTGCTTCTCCCCCCCCCTCCCCCTTAATATAGTTTTTTTAAACTCATCAAACTGTCGTCTGCGTCTTGTAGCCTGCCTCAATTTCAACACTTCTCAAGCCCAGCTGTTGTTCATCTGACTACTTCATGAGATGTTGAGTGTGAACACACATTTATGTGATTCCCTAGTGTAGAATTTAAATGACTATGGTTTTGATAAATATGCCGTAGCTTTTGGTGTGTTGTTTAATCTGTGTTGTAATAAATTTGAAACTGCAACAATTTGTAAATTCACCACAACTGTCAGTTTGTATAACTGTATCATTTACCAAATTCACTATAATACTGAATATGTTAATTTAAACTATTTACAAATATATTATACTTTTTTGTAGATTAAAGCTGTAATCAAACTATGTGTAATTTTGATTTAATTATATTAAATTTTAATGATTAACTTATAACTTCCTATATTCTCAGTGAGCTAGTGACCATCTGATTATCAGTTAAGAATCTTAACCTCACAACCACCATGCACAATAACAATCATGAAGAAGTGTGAATATTACTTTCGTAACCTAATGTAGAGCAAATGAGTTTCGTAAGTACAAATGGTAATATAAATAATATTTTTGTAGTTCCTTGGTTGCTCAAAATTTACTGTGACAAATTTTATGCATTTTTACAATAATGTGTCCATACACAACTACAGTGTACTAAATATAATAAAAAGGACGTTCATTAATTTAACACTTATTCTATATGTAGTTTTACATATACATCCAAATAAGTTATTTTACATAAAAGTTATCAATATAAAACATTTACATTTGTGTATTTCAACCAAAGCTATTAACTTAATTTTTTTTAACATTTTTATAAAATGACACAAACTGTACTTGATTTTAAAAACAACATCACAAAAATGTTAAAATACGAACGTTTGTGCATGTAATTTTATGAAAACCTTTTTTCAGTGTGAGTGTAAATTTTTTAAAAGAAACGCTAAGTTACACGGAAACTGTGAATTTGTATACAATTTTTGAGTTTCTAGAATATCAACCAACATTTGGTGTAATGTAACACGATTTTATGCTATAATTGCACAAGGAATGTTGCCTTATAGTCACACAGAGATGAAAAGTGAGTAAATATACACTTGCTATTAGTGTTTTAAAATGCAAACTGTTTGAGTAACATTACACATATATCGTATGTGTATTATTATAACAACATAAGGTTTTATCATACTTTTATGTGAATTAAATTTTTCTAGGATATTGTGGGTGTAAAACTATCAGAAGAATCGTTCATAGACATGGTAACTGTGTGTTTTCACACCAATGTTAAATATTAAATATATAAACCTACGTTTGATGTATACGTTGTATTTTTATATAATAAATGTTTAAAAATAGTCAAAATATGTGTTTTTTTTTCAGCGTGACCGGGAAAAAAAATGTAAAAATAAATTAACACCGAGTGTGTAGATCCGCACAACGTATTTACAGCGCACTTTACCAGTTGGACCAACAGAGAGGAAAAATTGTGTTAAAATGCAAAGAGTAAAGAGTCAATAAATATTTTGGTGCCTCTGTGTACAGGAAATCAATTTTTTTTTTTGGCTAAAAGCTAGTTATATAAACTGGAAATAAATTATTGAGAGTTAAATTCCAATCACTAGGATGTAGATCGGTCGTTACGCAACACTTTTGTTCTTCAATGAAAAAAAAATCTAGTTTTTTGTCTCCGCAAGGTTGGTATGGTTTCAGCAATTACGTTTACGGCCTTATTATACCGAGAAGAAAAAACGCGATAGTATAGGCAGATACGTTGGGAGGCCCACATGGTTATCACCCCACGGTAAAAAAAAACGGGAGCTCACGCAGGCCCTGAGTTTCAAAAGTTAAGTTTGTATCGCACATCCGTTCGAAGCTCGCGGGGACTCCGCGAATACTTAAAACGGAAGTTAGCGGGACCGCAGGCAGGCCGCACGCATGCGCCGCCGCGTGTGAACGCAAACCCGTCCCGGCAGATAAGGTTCGAGGGACGACCCGATAATCTTCGAGTCGCTCGTTTTCGCTGTTCGCCGCGGGGATTTTCATCGGCCGGAGGGGGGAAGAGCGGGGAAGAGAACAGCAGGTTTCTTTGGTGGGTTTAATCCGCTCCCGCTAATTATATCGCCGTTCGCGTCGTGCGTGGCTAACAGAGAGAGAGAGAGAGAGAGAGAGAGAGAGACAGACAGAGAGAAAGAAAGAACAGCGCATAGAACGTACGGAGGGTAAGGGAGGTTAGTGTTACGACGAGCTGCGATAAGCGGTGTTTTTACGACCCCGACTCGCTACTGCGTAGGGCGAAGGGTTTGTTTCTCGTATCCCCGAGGCCTCAAAAAATAATTCCCCCCCCCCCCCCAAGGCCTCTTTTTTCCCCCGAAGCTGCTGTTTTGTACCTGCGAGCCCGATAAAAACCTAGCTCAAAAAACGCTTTTTTTTCCCTCATAAGGGTTAAAGAATCCCTGGATTCGAAAGATAATCGAAATTAACCACGCAACATTTAACTACTTTAAGACCGACGAAAAATAAGGGGTTTAGTCTTCAGAGATTTTTTTTCCAGGGAAAATTAAGAGTACTTTATCTTCAACTAATAAACGAGCTATTTTTGTATGTATGTTCTCGAAAACGCCACTAAATATTTACTTTAAAATTAAAGAATAGCTGTTTTCGATCGGTCCTTGGAGGAAAAATTATTTTATTTGCAAAAATGGATATTTTCGTAATCCTTCAATGAACTTTGCCATCGACATGACTATTTAAAGCAAAATACTGACAAAGCCCTACGTGATATCATTGGTTCTCTGAACGACCGAAGTGATCCATAGTTATGTGAATGATAATTGGTTCTCTGGTAGGAGTTTTCACCTTAATTTACTTAGAACACAGGTTAAAATGTACACAGGGATCTTGGTTAATAAACAGGTACTGATTTTGTCCATAACTGTCTAGGATCATCTTGGAGTATGTGTCACAAACCCTCCGGAAACTTGTTACTACGAAAAAATTAATTTTTCTTCCTTCTACATTTCTGTTAGCCGTGATTTGCAAAGATTTGCAAAGATAAATTTTATGATTACAATACGTAAACATAGCAGAAAATGAAATCATACCAAAATTATATGTTTATCATTTAAACATCTTGGAGGTATTTAAATGGCATACGAACTAACAATTCAATATATATCTTGAACACATCATTACTCTACCACAGTATTCATATTTACGCGTTATAAATACAAAAGTGATCCCATTACCATTTAAACTATTTTAATGTAGTATTTTCATAAGCCAAGTTGAACACTTTATTGTAAAAACTGTTAAAATCAGACTGTCGCTATGTACATGAACAAATATGTAAACATATACAAAATATATTTACCCATTTATACAAAAAATTTTTAACTTTTGCTTAAATGTAGCTACACCAGCAAGTTAGGATGAGTTTATATGTGCCTTTTTAAAATTAAAATAAAATTAAGATATTTTATTTTGAAATCATATCATTAATGGGAGAAACGTTTTATTACTCATAAAGAAATACAAATATTTATTTCGAGGAAGCATATACAGTTACAAACTGTCTTCACCAGATAACAAAAAAAAAATTTTCTTTTCGGTACCACTAAATAATTATTTTAATTAAAATAACTTTCTAAACTTTTGTATTTTTCAGTTAATCTAGTAATTAAATTGTTTTTATTTTAAATGCAACTAAAAAATATTTTTTATAAATATTAAGTAAATTAATTCTTCCAAGTAAATCTCAGTTATGAAGATATTTTAAATAATGCTTAATATTTTAAATAATGGTGTTCTCGTACTACGAAACATCTGTTTACGTGGAGAATTGGTAACAAATAAAACTGATTCTAGTGTGTACACTAAACATACGTATTAATTGAACAAAAATGCTTGATCTGCATTATTATTTGGATTATACCATTTGTATCACGATTTACTTATAAAAAATCAGTCATATTGAGTTATCTAACCACACTAAAATTAAAAAGAAAACTGGTTATGTGTCCAGAAATATAGGTTAAATAATGATAGTATAAAACTATTTTTATTTATTACTTATCTTTAATAATATATCTTTTTAAATCATGGGAAATTTGTCAAGTTATAAAAAACTGCAGGCTATTTATTGCATCTTATGAAGTATACGTTCATGGACGGGGTTGGTTTTGCGCTCATATTAAAATCACCAACAAGCAAAATATATTTTCTTTCCTAACACCTGTTACTTGGTCCTCCTTAAATTTTTTTTGTTTATATTTTTCCGTGCTCATGGGCTTGCTTAATAATGAGTGGCTATCACGATAGTCGCGGTGTTTTACAAGCAGCTGTTTATAGCGGTTTAAAGTTGCAATGTTTTGTTTTCCGCGTGTAAATGTGGCTGCTCCTAGCTAGTCGTGGGGACAGTCATTGCCTTCTGTCCGCTCGGGGGAAAGTGACAATAAATGGTTTCGTAATTTTTAAGGCCATGAAAAGGTCAAATGGCGACCATCCAGCCAAAAACGACAGAACTCTGATTTAGAACCGGCTAAAACATACTATCCGGTTCTTTAAAATGGAACGTTTTAACCAGCGTTTTTTTAAGTGATCCAGGTAGTTTAAACGAACACTGGGAAAATATTAAAAAACTTGAAACGATCCTCAAAAGTTTGTTAACCTAGATTACACTTCGGAAGACACCGAAACATGTATTTTTTTAACGATACTTTCAATGAAGAAGAATGTTTCAAAACAATTTCACGGACGTTCTTCATCGCTGGTTTACCGGTAGCCTACAACTCACGTAGTTTCGGTTCCCTACCACGTTCGTGCAACTTCGGATTTCTCTCAAAAATTGAAATTAAAAAAAATCGAAGGGTTAGGTTAGGTTAGGTCAGTCAGAACATGCTTGTTTTCATTGGAAACTTCTGATTTAGCGGCTGAATAGGCGTTAATACCAAAACGCAAAACTTCGGAAATCTTCGGAAATTCTTGCAGGGAACCGAAACTACGTGAGTTGTAGGCTTCCCATGGTTTACACTGAATGTCATAGAAATAACTCAAGACGGTAGCAGAGGTCAGTTCACGATACGTCCCAACTGTTTTTGTCGTAGAAGCCCTTCTATGTTCGTCTGTGCTGTCGTCGTTGTGTTGGCTCAAGTTGTTGTTCGTCCATATATTCACTGTTCTTGTTACAATTAATCAATGGCCATACTTATATGAAAGACTGGAAACTCAAATTTGCTTTTCTGTACCCGCATTAAATCACCAACTACACTGCGAACTACCTGTATGAATTTACAAATGAAGAACGTGATCGAAAGTGCATGACGATAGAATATATTAAAAAAATAAAATTTTTAACGTTTTTTTAAAACTCGCAGAGGCACTCTATCAGTCACACTGGTAGGGTAATAATAATAATAAACGTCTCAAAAATTGTTTATTGCCAATTGTAAGATACAATTTCAGAACACTGTTAGAAAAAAAACATTTCTTCTTTACATTATGAACTATATTATATATTTTAATTCGCATTATTATAGAAGCTATCAGGTGATAACATATTAGCTTGAAAAAAACCCACACTTAACAAACAATATCAAATAATAATTGATGTTTCTAACTACTATTCAATATTTAATTCCGTCACTAAAATTTCAATTGTTATTAAATTATTATTATTAACGCTCTCTATTTATTTCCAAAAGAACTAACTAGTTATAGTTGCGCTATCTATGGAGTCTGTTGTAATACTACTTGAACACTTTGAGTTGCCACCCGCTATAAGCTCACTGTGTTCTTCTGTGCTATAATATTATTGTAAATAAATACCTTCCGCGGAATTCTCTGTGTTCCCGAGGCATATAACATTTGCCGTAAGTTGATTTGGGCTTGTCTCCAGTGTAGATTTTTTTTGACGTGGCGTCTAATAAATCTATGAACGCCGGCTACACGCACGAAAAAGTGTCCCGTAACGCACATTGTCCCATTACGCGATGTCCCGTTACGCTCATTTTACGCTTGCGCCGCATCTATCTCTCTTCCACTCGATTGGAAATACCATCGAGTTGACGTTTTCGAGGCACATTAAACTTTAAACACTCCCATTCTTTTCCTACTTTTCCTAACATCGTCCTATCCTTAACAGAATAACACAGATTGGAAGAAGTGAAATAGCAAACATGTATAAAAGTTATAGTTAAAATATTCTCTTTGTTAAAGTAATAGACATATATGAATTAATGAGTACAAATAAAAGTAAATTTATCAATTAAATTGTAGATTTAACTTTACTCCTTCTTTGTTTCCATACAATATAGTGATAATTCAATAAAAATGATTCAATTTATTCATAAAAGTATGCAATCATTTCATCAACGTTTTGTTATGACGTTATCACGTTAAACTATCTTCCGTAAACCGACTTTACAGACAACCAATTTTTTCTATAACATGCAGACAAACCATAAGTGGCGTATGTCCATGAAACTGTTTTTAATTGCAGGAGGTAATTTATTGACAGAAAACCGTGTAAATTTTTCCAGAGTTAGTAACGTTCAGGCCCACAAACTGCACGGCGCGGAGGTAAGAATTCCCGCGGCGTGTCGCGAGGGATAAAGTACCCACAGTTCCGCACGCGATAGCCGGAAGAAATAAAGGAGAGAGAGAGAGAGAGAGAGAGAGAGAGAGAAAGAGGTTTGGTTTTCTCGCGACGATGCGCGCGCAAAACTTCGTGAAGAGTCGTGTTTCCCCGGAGGCGGTCGGCGACGTACGACGCGTAATGGCGTCCTTCCATTAGGCCCGGCACTCTCGCGCAAGGGGGGGGGGGGGGGGGGAAGTTGCGAGGAAAAGATGAACATCGGCGGAAGGAGGCGCGGGATAAAGACCACTCATCATGAGGAAGGAGACAACAACGACATAATTACGTACAACGAGAAAAATGAGCTGAGGAAAGGTACAAGGACATTACTGTAACGGCTTCACGGGAGAGCAGTGAAATAAAAAGATCTATCTGAGCGAGTCTTAAATGAATCACTAGAAATGAGTAAACATTGTAACCCCCACAGAGAGTAGGAAGACCAAAAGTGGAATCCTAAAATACAAAATATTTTAAGTGAACTGAAATCATTCCAAAAATTCTAATCTGGTTACGGTAAAGATGGTAACAGGAAGCAACATTATTTAGGGACCTCAAAAATAAGTACCATGGCTTCGAGTTGTTCCAACACAAAAGATTTAACCAGTTTAATATGCTTCACAATATCTAAAAATATTGACAAAGTACGGTTTTTCAAAGTTTGCTAAAAACAAAACTCAAACGGTATAATAAAATTAATGAAATTCTTAAACGTGAAAAACGTATTTGCTTCCCGTGACCTTAAACTAAAAATTAAAAAAAAAAAAAATTTACAAGTTAAAACACACACACAAGACCACCGCTAAATAATGTAATATAATTTGCATCATACGCAATAACCCAATTTAAATGTAAGCAAAAACTCACGATAGCATCTAGAATAGGTGTCTAAATAGAAAAGAGCATCAAAAGTAATCTGTTAAAAAAAAATTGTTAGCTCGATAACCTCGGTAACGAGAAAAATAATGTCTTCTCATTTTTAAAATAAATTTATAATGCGATACTCGGAAACAAATTTTAACTTAGAATTCTAAAAATAAAAAGGCTCTGGAGATAGATAAATATATGGAAAATGCGTTTTTAGCTAAGGTTCTGGACGCGAATCACACGTAGTTCTGCCCACCCACCGCTAGAATTCGCTGCCAAAGCAGGTACGTCAACTATTGAATCATGCGGTTTGAGAACGAAAGTTCAAAGTACATAATTAAAGAGCTGCGATAAAAGCGATAAAGACTTGAGACATACTAAAACCCGGTTTCGGACATTATTTTCGACAAGATTCCATACAACAGAAACAAAAGGAAAACCATACTTTATTAAAAAAAAAAAAATTGGTTGTCTGTAAAGTCTGTTTACAGACGATACTTTAACGTGACGTCATAAAAAAACATTAATGAAATGATTGCATACTTTTATGAATAAAATTGAATCATTTTTATTGAATTATCGCTAATTTGTATGGATACAAAGGAGTGTAATGAAATCAACCATTTAATTGATAAATTTACTTTTATTTGCACTCATTAGTTCAAATATGTTTACTACTTTAATGAACAGATTATTTTAACTATAACTTTTATACATGTTAGCTATTTAATTTCTTCCAATCGTGTTATTCTGTTAAGGATAGGACGATGATAGGAAAAGTAGGAAACGAATGGGCGTGTTAGTATCAAGTTTAATGTGCCTCGAAAAAGTCAAATCAATGGTTGTTCCAATCGAGTGGAAGAGAGATAGATGCGGCGCAAGCGTACAGTGAGCGTAACGGGACACAGCGTAACGGGACAATGAGTCATCCTTTTTCGTGCGTGGTAGTCGGCGTTCATCGATTTATTAGACGTTGTCACGTAAAAAAAAGAGATAAACATTGTATATGTGGATTACATACGAAATATACGACAATGACTTCTTGCTACTTGTTTTTCCCTCCTCGGCAGGAAGGGAGGGGGTATCAGCCTCGTTACCTTTTTAGGTACGCCGTTTGAACGTTACCCCTTTGGAAATGTTCCGGGCTTTACTTACTTACGTTTCTTTGACTGGGGACATGTTTGTGACCTATTCACACGTAACAAAGGTCCACATTTTCCTTACTCGCAACAGCCGCTCAGCGACCTTCTCGGAGGTCCGAGCGCAGCGAACCTGGCACAACTGGAAGAGAAGCCTAAGATGTACATCAAGTTCTGTCCCTGCCCGAACACGCCCGAATATTCACCTTCGGCCAACCTCGGGATTTTTATTTTTATTTTTGCGCAGGAAAAATGAATTCAAATATTTAAAGTGGTCGATTTGGTTAGATACATTAAAACACTTAAAAATACTATGGATGGTTAGTTAGGTTAGTATAGCTACATTAATATAAACAGAGAAATATAAATATATATATAAATAAACCCGAGGTTGGCCAAAGGTGAATATTCGGGCGTGTTCGGGCAGGGACAGAACTTGATGTACATCTTAGGCTTCCCTAACTTAAATTAATGAGCAACGAGTCTTCCAGGTGAAGAATAACACTGCGTTCAACTTCTGTGCAAAACCACCTTAGATTAAGTTTTATATATAAAAAATGGGAGCGCGTTATAAGTTATATTTACTTGGCGTAATAAAAAGCTAATTTAAATTTGGCTTGAAAATAATAAATTTAAATAAAATAATGAAAGGACGGGAGTGATATTATAAATACCGTCCGTAAAGTATAAATTCAAAAAAAAATTCAATAATTTAAAATGTACTCAGTATATCAAACACTAAGTATAAGATTTAATAGCACATGTATAATTTTTATTTGTGTGCAGCCTATCCTTTGATGTAGCCTTTTACATGTACCCTTTTTTTCATCCTGTGAAAATTTCGTTTCATGTTGTGCGCACATCATACAAATTCACTCTCATCGTCTTTAATAACGCGCGTAAAGAATAATAACTTAAAAAAACAATGAATACCACTAACAGTTTTATATTTACGCCTTTGAAATTTTATCTGAAACACAGTTTTTTTAAAATAATAAGGAAAATGTTTCAGATGGGTCGCTTATTTTCTGGATGATATTTAACTGAACAAAAATTCATCGAACACCCACAACTTATTAATGTTGTAAAATTATTTCATTCAAAAATTAATTGGGTTCTCACACCTCTTTCCCAAAAACTTGTGTGACGTTAATAATGCTCGCAGGCTTTCACGGCCATTGTCTGAAGTAGCTTGGCTTCTGGGTTGTAGCCGCGTCCTTGGTGAATAATTCACCGACGTTTCGGTCGACATTGCAGTCGCCATCATCGTGATGGCTGAAACGTCGGTGAATTATTCGCCAAGGACACGGCTACAATCCAGAAGCCAAGCTACCTACTTCAATTTTTGTGACGTGTTTTATCATTTATGATTTTCTTATTAGAAAATCCTGATTCACCCAATTTTCAAACCAGTTAACAGGTTTCATGGGCCAGAAACCAATGAGCAGGGGTAATTTACCTGAGTAAATTGAGTATTGTGGTTTGCTTTCGTATAGGTCATTGGAACCGCGAATTTTACCAGTTCCTGCCTATCAGGTGTTGGAGGGCAATGCTACACCTGCTCTCTGCCCCTGAGTTCAGTATCGGCTCAAGAAGACACGTTTCACTTTAATTACGCGTCCTTTCCTCTCGTGTCCTCGTCAGCCAACCAAATACAAAGAAAAAAAAACCTGTTCGCGGGGAAACCGAATCGACGTTGATTTCGGGGCTCGCTACGTGCCTCAACGCACCGCACGTGACACGAAACACATATATATTTTTTTATTTCGTTTATTTAGCGCTGAGCGAAGTACCAGACAACTGGTGACGTCACTATCCGTGTGACCACGCTCTGCGTGCACCGTCAAAAAAAATTCACTTTTAAATTTACGAAGAACGCTGGTCACAAATTTACCACGGATCTGCGTAAATCTACGGCTAACTTCGTAAATTTACGAAAACACCGTGTTCACTTACTTTTGACTTCTTTCCAAAAGAATATTCCTGGTATATTAATTAGTAAATGTTTGTTTTTAACTTTTTTTTAGAACTAAACATACAACTCGGAAATCAGCTTACGGGCACAGAATTGATGCCGTAGTGGTTAGTGGTTTCGGTATGTTTGCGTTACTGCCAATCATTATACTCGTTATATTTGCAAGTGTGAATCGATGTAAATGATATATATTTAATGACTGGAATTAAACTTGATTCGTCACGAGTTTTCGCAAATAATCCACCATAGTTGGTACAAATAAATTTTATTTTAAACCCGGGAGAGATATTAAATATAATTTAATAGACGAACGCTGTTTGGTTGTTAAAGTAAAATCTTAAAAATTCTACACCATTTTCTGTCCATAAAATTATTTGTAATTTGATTTACTCGATGCAGGAATAATTTGAATTACGTGCGAGAGAGATTTTGTATATATATTTAACGTGTATTGGTCGGCTATTAGTACTCGTTGAAACAAAATGTAAATATTGTTATCAGAGAGTAGTATATAATAGTATGTCCGGGGACAGGATGCAGGATGTGGTGCCGGTGCCGGTGTCCGCCATCTTGGATTTGTGACGTCACGACGGCAAAAATTCCTCAAAATTCCTCAAAAATGACTCAAAATGACTCAAAAATTCCCGTTTTAAGAAAAAATTTCCCGTTTTCGAGGGAAAAATTCCCGTTTCGAGGGAAAATTTCTCGTTTTAGTCCGTAAAAATCCCAGCGGCTAGAAATGTCCTTAAAGAGGTTTAAGCATCCTTAATTCAAGCCTCAGTTAAGCCTCTATCAGGACTTGACCTTGACCTCGACGGTCATCTTTATCCGAGATCAGGATGCAGGATGTGGAGCCGAGAGCCGATCCACATCTCTGACGTCACGTCCATCTCTGACGTCACGTCGGCCATCTTGGATAAGCGTAACGGGACACAATGTAACGGGACACAGTGTAACGGGAAATAACGTAACGGGACAAGTATATCACGGCAGCCATATTGGATCCACCATCTTTAAATCGAGCGCCCCACTCATTATGATGGAAAATTCGTCTCCGTCGCCATATTGACTTTTTTCTGTTCCACGGGAGGCCGCCATCTTGGATATCGTCGACTTTGTTTCTGCTGTATGTTCCTAGATAGCGCCAGCGGCGCTCATGTTTTTTTCTGTTCCGCCGCAGGCCGCCATCTTGGATACCGTTGACTTTGTTTCTGTCATTTGTTCCTAGAGAGCGCCAGCGTCGCCCTGTATCATCACATAAGGTCGATGTTCCATTACCTACCATAGCTATTATGAACCTTATCGACTTTTTAAATTTAATTTTTTATGAAAAACATATTGGAAACGCTGTGATTCGAACCATCGCAGCTCTGATTTCTAGGTTGGAAAACATATTCCTTTAACCGCTCGGCCATCGAGACATTTACCAGATTGAAAATTAAATAAGGTATATATAAAAATTACATGCATATTTGGACTTGTAATTTTTTTTTTAATTTAAAGTAATAATAGCACCACCTGTTAGAGACAGAAGCACCATCATGGATTATGAGGTCACCGTTGCAATTACCGTTATGGTCGCCATCTTTGAAATCCGTAATTTTAATGCTAGAGATTCGGGAAAAAGTTCAAAATTCATTAAATAAATTTGTAATCTATATACTGATTGATTAGATCGACTAAGGTCCTTGGTTCGAAACCGGTGAGGGTAAAAAATAAAAAAAATCAGATCCTTCCTCCACAGAAGCCACCTACAGACTGACCTACCACCACCAATAACTAGGTATTTACCATCAGCTGGTATGACGTCATGTCCGCCATCTTGTCTTTGTCCGCTGGAGGCAACCATCTTGTTTTCGTCTGCTAGAGTGTGCTGGAGACATGTTAGTATAATGTTCTGTTCTCCATAACTTTGACCTTGACCTTGAACCTTGACCTTGAACCTTGACCTTGAACTTTGACCTTGACCTTGAAATTTGACTTTGACCTTGATTTTTGACCTTGAAATTTGACCTTGGCCTTTGACCTTTACCTTGAACTTTGACCTTGACCTTGAACTTTGACCTTGACCTTGAAATTTGACCTTGACCTTGATGTCCATCACGGATCCGTCATTTTATGTTCAGTACATGCTAGTGGTCATTACCACCATCATGTTTTCGTCTGCTGGAGGACACCATATTGTGTGTACTCGTCTTACCATCATGCTAGTTTTATTCTAACATACTACAGTGCAGTTATCATTTATTATTACTGAGGTACCCACCATCTTGAAATTTGACCGCCATCTTGAAATCATGTAATTATTTAGCTAGAAATGCGGGAAAAATTCCAATAGTCTCCGAAAAAATCAATTATTAATTTACAAATTGAATTGATGGATCCCTGTCCACGGTTCGATTCTTGACCAGAGACAGTTGTAACTAATTATTAAATAAATGTTAGGTTCTGTTTTCCATTACCTTTAGCGGAGTTTATTAATCATTCACTCTACGAAAATCAACTCAAGTCAATATACCGGACCAACGAATTAAATCAGTGCCGATTAGCCTATTATGAAAGTCTAATTTTTCAATAATCTGAATAACATATAAGCCGTTCATGTACAAAGCCACACATATAGATCAATTGTCTTCAGTCCATGAGACCAAGTCATGTCATTATCAGACGTATAGGCTAGTCATTTCAGGACCACATGACCTTCGTAATCCATCATGACATTTTTATACATTCTAAAGGACCAAGTAACCGTGTTAAATATTTTAGTAACACCAAGAGGTGATAAACTAGTATATATTCAATCACTACATTTTGTACTACGCGCAATCAACAAAAAAGGAAGCACCAACAACGGAAAGGCAGCACCGCCAACGAAAAGGAAGCACATTTGGAAGCACCGACAACGAAAAGGCAGCACCGCCAACGTAAATACAGCACATTTAAAAGCACCAACAACGGAAAGACAGCACCACCAACGAAAAGACAGCTCATTTGGAAGCACCGACAACGAAAAGGCACCACATTTGGAAGCACCGACAACGAAAAGGCAGAACCACCAACGTAAATACAGCACATTTGGAAGCACCAACAACGGAAAGACAGCACCACCAACGAAAAGACAGCTCATTTGGAAGCACCGACAACGAAAAGGCACCACATTTGGAAGCACCAACATCTAAAAGACAGCACCGCCATCGAAAAGGCAGCACATTTTGGAAGCACCGACAACGAAAAGGCAGCACCGTCATCGTAAAGGCACGGACCGCAAGACAGGGTCATGTCAATATCAGACATATAGACCATGAACTCAGTACACACAGGAAAAAGGAATGTACACCCAGGTAAACGGAACGTACACGCAGGAAAACGGAATTTACACTCAGGAAAACGGAATGTACACGCAGGAAAACGGAATATACACACAGGAAAACGGAATTTACACTCAGGAAAACGGAACATACACGCAGAAAAAACGGAATGTACGCGCTGGAAAACGGAAGGTACACGCAGTAAAACGGAACGTACACGCAGGAAAAACGGAATGTACACGCAGGAAAACGGAAGGTATACCCAGGAAAACGGAACGTACACGCAGGAAAACGGATCGTACAAGCAGGAAAACGGAATGTTCACGCAGGAAAACGGAATGTACACGCAGGAAAACGGAATTTACACGCAGGAAAACGGAACGTACACGCAGGAAAAACGGAACGTACACGCAGGAAAAACGGAACGTACACGCAGGAAAACGGAAGGTACACGCAGGAAAACGGAACGTACACGCAGGAAAACGGAACGTACACGCAGGAAAACGGAATGTACACGCAGGAAAACGGAACGTACACGCAGGAAAACGGATAGTACACGCAGGAAAACGGAACGTACACGCAGGAAAACGGATCGTACACGCAGGAAAACGGAACGTACACGCAGGAAAACGGAATGTTCACGCAGGAAAACGGAACGTACACGCAGGAAAACGGAACGTACACACAGGAAACGGAACGTACACGCAGGAAACGGAATGATCACAGGCTCCAAAATTCATTGGCTCCAATATTCATTGACTCCAATATTCATTGGCTCCAATATTCATTTACTCCAATATACATTGACTCCAATATTCATTGGCTCCAATATTCATTTACTCCAATATACATTGACTCCAATATTCATTGGCTTCAATATTCATTGGCTCCATCAGTCATTGTCACCGACAGTCTTTTGGTTCCAAAAGTATTTTGGCTCTAAATATATTTGGCTAGAATTCTTCGAGTCTAAGAGACTATGAGGCCACATGGCTACGAGTCTAAAATGATCTAGATATTTACGAGTTATACACGGCTTGCGAGGCTAGAGCTACGAAGCTTCTAGTTCACAAGTTTACGTGACTGCGAGGATACAGGACTACTAGTCTACATGAGTACTTGACTACGAAGCTACTCGTCTACAAGGCTCCAATTGCAGCATCTGTCTTCATCAGAATTTTCTCTCTTGCTCCAACTGCACCACCACCATTATGTTATAAGATTACATGGATACTTGCTTACATAGCTTCAAGTCTACGAGGCTCCAATGCATCATGACTACGCGACTTCAAGCAATGAGGTTACGAGACTACGTGAATACGAATCTTCAAGTTTACGAGACTGCGAGGCTACAGAGCTAGGAAGCCTCTAGAAAAAGAGTTTACGTGACTGCGAGGATAGAGGTCATCAAGTCTACATGAGTACTTGACTACGAAGCTACTCATCTACAAGGCTCCAGTTGCCGTATCTGTCTTCGACGGAATTTTCTCTTTTGTTCCAACTGCACCACCAGCATTATGTTATAAGATTACATGGATACTTGCCTACGTAGCTTCAAGTCTACGAGGCTCCATTACATCATGTCTACGCGACTACGAGCCATGAGGTTACGAGACTACGTGACTACGAATCTTCAAGTTGACGAGACCGCGAGGCTACAGATCTACGAAGCCTCTAGAAAACGAGTTTACGTGTCTGCATGGTTACAGGAATACAAGTCTGCATGAGTTCTTGACTACAAAGCTACTCGTCAACTTGAAGATTCGTAGTCACGTAGTCTCGTAACCTCATGGCTCGTAGTCGCGTAGACATGATGTAATGGAGCCTCGTAGACTTGAAGCTACGTAGGCAAGTATCCATGTAATCTTATAACATAATGCTGGTGGTGCAGTTGGAACAAAAGAGAAAATTCCGTCGAAGACAGATACGGCAACTGGAGCCTTGTAGATGAGTAGCTTCGTAGTCAAGTACTCATGTAGACTTGATGACCTCTATCCTCGCTGTCACGTAAACTCTTTTTCTAGAGGCTTCGTAGCTCTGTAGCCTCGCAGTCTCGTAAACTTGAAGATTCGTATTCACGTAGTCTCGTAACCTCATTGCTTGAAGTGGCGTAGTCATGATGCATTGGAGCCTCGTAGACTTGAAGCTATGTAAGCAAGTATCCATGTAATCTTATAACATAATGGTGGTGGTGCAGTTGGAGCAAGAGAGAAAATTCTGACGAAGACCGTTGCTGCAATTGGAGCCTTGTAGACGAGTAGCTTCGTAGTCAAGTACTAATGTAGACTAATAGTCCTGTATCCTCGCAGTCACGTAAACTTGTGAACTAGAAGCTTCGTAGCTCTAGCCTTTGCAAGCCGTGTATAACTCGTAAATATCTAGATCATTTTAGACTCGTAGCCATGTGGCCTCATAGTCTCTTAGACTCGAAGAATTCTAGCCAAATATATTTAGAGCCAAAATACTTTTGGAACCAAAAGACTGTCGGTGACAATGACTGATGGAGCCAATGAATATTGAAGCCAATGAATATTGGAGTCAATGTATATTGGAGTAAATGAATATTGGAGCCAATGAATATTGGAGTCAATGAATATTGGAGCCAATGAATTTTAGCCTGTGATCATTCCGTTTCCTGCGTGTACGTTCCGTTTCCTGTGTGTACGTTCCGTTTTCCTGCGTGTACGTTCCATTTTCCTGCGTGTACGTTCCGTTTTCCTGCGTGTACTTTCTGTTTTCCTGTGTGTAAATTCCGTTTTCCTGCGTGTACGTTCCGTTTTCCTGCGTGTACTATCCGTTTTCCTGCGTATACCTTCCGTTTTCCTGCGTGTACATTCCGTTTTTCCTGCGTGTACGTTCCGTTTTACTGCGTGTACCTTCCGTTTTCCTGTGCGTACATTCCGTTTTTTCTGCGTGTACGTTCCGTTTTCCTGAGTGTAAATTCCGTTTTACTGCGTGTACCTTCCGTTTTCCTTCGTGTACATTCCGTTTTTTCTGCGTGTACGTTCCGTTTTCCTGAGTGTACATTCCGTTTTGCTGCGTGTACGTTCCGTTTTCCTGCGTGTACGTTCCATTTTCCTGCGTGTACCTTCCGTTTTTCCTGCGTGTACGTTCTGTTTTCCTGCGTGTAAATTCCGTTTTCCTGCGTGTACATTCAGTTTTCCTGCGTGTACGTTCCGTTTTCCTGCGTGTACTTTCTGTTTTCCTGTGTGTAAATTCCGTTTTCCTGCGTGTACGTTCCGTTTTCCTGCGTGTACTATCCGTTTTCCTGCGTATACCTTCCGTTTTCCTGCGTGTACATTCCGTTTTTCCTGCGTGTACGTTCCGTTTTACTGCGTGTACCTTCCGTTTTCCTGTGCGTACATTCCGTTTTTTCTGCGTGTACGTTCCGTTTTCCTGAGTGTAAATTCCGTTTTACTGCGTGTACCTTCCGTTTTCCTTCGTGTACATTCCGTTTTTTCTGCGTGTACCTTCCGTTTTCCTGCGTGTACGTTCCGTTTTCCTGCGTGTACTTTCTGTTTTCCTGTGTGTATATTCCGTTTTCCTGCGTGTACATTCCGTTTTCCTGATTGTAAATTCCTTTTTCCAGCGTGTACGTTCCGTTTTCCTGCGTGTACTTTCCTTTTTCCTGTGTGTACTGAGTTCATGGTCTATATGTCTGATATTGACATGACCCGGTCTTGCGGTCCGTGCCTTTACGATGACGGTGCTGCCTTTTCGTTGTCGGTGCTTCCAAAATGTGCTGCCTTTTCTTAGTCGGTGCTTCCAAATGAGCTGTCTTTTCGTTGGTGGTGCTTCCAAATGAGCTGTCTTTTCGTTGGTGGTGCTGTCTTTCCGTTGTTGGTGCTTCCAAATGTGCTGTATTTACGTTGGCGGTGCTGCCTTTTCGTTGTCGGTGCTTCCAAATGTGCTTCCTTTTCGTTGGCGGTGCTGCCTTTCCGTTGTTGGTGCTTCCTTTTTTGTTGATTGCGCGTAGTACAAAATGTAGTGATTGAATATATACTAGTTTATCACCTCTTGGTGTTACTAAAATATTTAACAAGGTTACTTGGTCCTTTAGAATGTATAAAAATGTCATGATGGATTACGAAGGTCATGTGGTCCTGAAATGACTAGCCTATACGTCGGATAATGACATGACTCGGTCTCATGGACTGAAGACAATTGATCTATATGTGTGGCTTTGTACATGAACGGCTTATATGTTATTCAGATTATTGAAAAATTAGACTTTCATAATAGGCTAATCGGCACTGATTTAATTCGTTGGTCCGGTATATTGACTTGAGTTGATTTTCGTAGAGTGAATGATTAATAAACTCCGCTAAAGGTAATGGAAAACAGAACCTAACATTTATTTAATAATTAGTTACAACTGTCTCTGGTCAAGAATCGAACCGTGGACAGGGATCCATCGATTCAATTTGTAAATTAATAATTGATTTTTTCGGAGACTATTGGAATTTTTCCCGCATTTCTAGCTAAATAATTACATGATTTCAAGATGGCGGTCAAATTTCAAGATGGTGGGTACCTCAGTAATAATAAATGATAACTGCACTGTAGTATGTTAGAATAAAACTAGCATGATGGTAAGACGAGTACACACAATATGGTGTCCTCCAGCAGACGAAAACATGATGGTGGTAATTACCACTAGCATGTACTGAACATAAAATGACGGATCCGTGATGGACATCAAGGTCAAGGTCAAATTTCAAGGTCAAGGTCAAAGTTCAAGGTCAAGGTCAAAGTTCAAGGTAAAGGTCAAAGGCCAAGGTCAAATTTCAAGGTCAAAAATCAAGGTCAAGGTCAAAGTTCAAGGTCAAGGTTCAAGGTCAAGGTCAAAGTTATGGAGAACAGAACATTATACTAACATGTCTCCAGCACACTCTAGCAGACGAAAACAAGATGGTTGCCTCCAGCGGACAAAGACAAGATGGCGGACATGACGTCATACCAGCTGATGGTAAATACCTAGTTATTGGTGGTGGTAGGTCAGTCTGTAGGTGGCTTCTGTGGAGGAAGGATCTGATTTTTTTTATTTTTTACCCTCACCGGTTTCGAACAAAGGACCTAAGTCGATCTAATCAATCAGTATATAGATTACAAATTTATTTAATGATTTTTGAACTTTTTCCCGAATCTCTAGCATTAAAATTACGGATTTCAAAGATGGCGACCATAACGGTAATTGCAACGGTGACCTCATAATCCATGATGGTGCTTCTGTCTCGAACAGGTGGTGCTATTATTACTTTAAATTAAAAAAAAATTACAAGTCCAAATATGCATGTAATTTTTATATATACCTTATTTAATTTTCAATCTGGTAAATGTCTCGATGGCCGAGCGGTTAAAGGCGTATGTTTTCCAACCTGGAGATCAGAGCTGCGATGGTTCGAATCACAGCGTTTCCAATATGTTTTTCATAAAAAATTAAATTTAAAAAGTCGATAAGGTTCATAATAGCTATGGTAGGTAATGGAACATCGACCTTATGTGATGATACAGGGCGACGCTGGCGCTCTCCAGGAACAAACGACAGAAACAAAGTCAACGGTATCCAAGATGGCGGCCTGCGGCGGAACAGAAAAAAACATGAGCGCCGCTAGCGCTATCTAGGAACATACAGCAGAAACAAAGTCGACGGTATCCAAGATGGCGGCCTCCCGTGGAACAGAAAAAAGTCAATATGGCGACGGAGACGAATTTTCCATCATAATGAGTGGGGCGCTTGATTTAAAGATGGTGGATCCAATATGGCTGCCGTGATCTACTTGTCCCGTTACGTTATGTCCCGTTACACTGTGTCCCGTTACATTGTGTCCCGTTACGCTTATCCAAGATGGCCGACGTGACGTCAGAGATGGACGTGACGTCAGAGATGTGGATCGGCTCTCGGCTCCACATCCTGCATCCTGATCTCGGATAAAGATGACCGTCGAGGTCAAGGTCAAGTCCTGATAGAGGCTTAACTGAGGCTTGAGTTAAGGATGCTTAAGCCTCTTTAAGGACATTTCTAGCCGCTGGGATTTTTACGGACTAAAACGAGAAATTTTCCCTCGAAACGGGAATTTTTCCCTCGAAAACGGGAAATTTTTTCTTAAAACGGGAATTTTTGAGTCATTTTGAGTCATTTTTGAGGAATTTTGAGGAATTTTTGCCGCCGTGACATCACAAATCCAAGATGGCGGACACCGGCACCGGCACCACATCCTGCATCCTGTCCCCGGACATACTATTATATACTACTTCAGAGTTCTTGGGTTCTAAACGAAATACCGGAAAGAAGGAACAATTTGCGGCAGCGAGATGGGACGAAGGAAAAAAAAAATGCTGTGTGGCTATGTCATGGAGACGGCCGTGTGTTTTACGTGAATATGTGTACGTTATAGATAATATTTTCTATACAACATATAAAATTCGCTTTTATATGTATGTTATAATCATGTTTCAACACTAAGAAGTCCTTCGGGTTTCCATGTTTTGTTTATGATAACAACTATATACCATATATATTAGCTGTTACTATTTTACACTAATTTTTATATACGTAATCGATAGATTTTAAAGAGGGCTAACGATTTAAACTCAAACGAACGTCGTAGCTACTCCGAGTCGAAAGTTATACTAAATGGAAATCTCAAAACGCAGCAAAATGACCTCAAACTGGCGGCGCTTCCCCCTCCACCGCACGCAATGCGTCACAGTCCTCACTTAGCGTAGCAAATTCTTTGATCCTTTGGATATCCAGTGGTGTAATTAAATTTTGAATAGCGATGACAGATATGTAGCTGCAATACCGAACTGTATCCCCTGATTTTGTTATTATTCGTTTTTTGAATTGCCTCCCACTGTGAAAGCAATTTTAAAGACGTATTCACGTCAAAAAATAAATAAATTTTGAAGTATGCACATAACCTAAGTAGCAGGAAAATTTTCCCAACTCCCTATTAAAAAAAAAGGAAATTAAACAACTCAAAAGTAGAGCGAAAACCGGGATATGAGGAAGTGGGGTGTTTGTACTTAAAGAAAAGTTTAAATATCAAACGTATTTTTATAATCAAAACCGATTTACACAAAAGGTATGCGAACTAATAAATCTGCTTCTTTTGTATTCATTTTTAAGAAAAATTCTTAATTGCTGCATAAAAATAAAATATTTACACGCATTATCTGAATGTCCATACCAGTAGGCAAAAAAAAAAAAAAAAAAAATGGAAACGTTTCTGAAAAATCTCAAAGCCTCAACAAAATTTGTCAGCACAAGTTTGAAACATGTGCCATTTTCAATACCATTAAAACGTTTAATGATTACGCCTTTCAACATTTTACATGAATATAGAGTGTACAAAATTTATGCCTGGTTCTAACTAAAGCACTTAAAAAAATTGGTTTCTAAATTAATTGTGCTGTATTTACAAGTAGCAATAAACATAAAATCCCTTTTCTTATCTTGTTCGCAGAAAAGAATTACGAGAAAAAGTTGAAATGTACCTTTTGGAAATGCTATGTTATTTTTATCGTCGTAAATCATTGCTATTAATTACGCTGTACTTAGGAAGTAGAGGTTTTTTATATACCATCTAGGTGAAAATTAGTTTCGCAATGATTCACCTAGAATGTAGTGTCCCTAATTATTATCATTAAAATATTTCCTATTTTTGCTTATAGCTTATGTTGAATGCATAATTTAAGAATAATTATATGTTAATAAAAGTTGTATGTACTCATAAAGGCAAATTGCATGAACTAATAAAACATAAATACTTGGTATATAGATTAGAAATAATCATTTAAATGCAACTTTTTGTAAAACTATTTAATTTTAGGACATCGTTCATAATAGGTCTAAACGAAACACATTTTGCTTTCCAAAAACTCTAAAAAATTTGAATTCATATTTATAGAATTTTTAGAAACCAAAAAATATAGATATGTATGAATGATGTACTAAAACTTAAGAGTTTTATGACAGAAAAATTATACAAGAGATTAATTAAAATAGTATATGATCTGATATCATGTTCTTAGATAACTCTAGGATAAATACATAAATTAAATGATATTACAAAAATTAAATATATTATTGGAAAAAAGCAACTATAACCGAATAAAGAAACTTTAGGAAAGTTACCCCCGTAACCTGAATGAAAATGCAGTTGATCCTAAAAAAACAATTAACCTGTAACAATTTTAGATATAAAAATTATTCCCTTTCAGTGTTCAACGTTTTCTGTAGAGACAAGTTTACTGCTTAACCTATGCAAGGTAGAATATATGATTTGACTAATATTGTAAGTTAATTCACAGGACTTCTAGAAAAATCAAAAAACCAAATTCCTGAAGGTCTCTAGGTCTATTTATTTTTCATTGAGCAAAACATGTAATATCCAAACAGAACAAAAAAAAAAAAACACCAGTATAAAATTTTGTCTTAACTTATGACTCTGCCACAGCCAAAACTGAATCAAGGATTATCCTATATCGTGACATAACTGTTTTTGCACTATCAAAAATATTTTAACCGCGAACACAGTTTAGTTTCATATACACAGTTCAGTAGTAGGGTTTGGCCGATTCAGGCGCATACAGCAAGGAACAGGGATCCACCATCTTGAGTTTTTATGTAAACATTTACCTTTTTTCACCAAAAATTACTCAAATATCTTTAAAAGATACAGAACATCTCTATTCTAAAGTGCAATTACTTTTTTTCTTAGAAAAGGGTAAATTTTATATAGAAAGAGTAAATATTCTTAGAAAATAACAATTTATCCTAATGTTCAGCCTGTAACATCAAAAGGCCATATTTTTGGTCATGTCTTTGACCCCATGGTCACTAACTTGAATATCTTCAATTTTTTTGAAAAATTTAAAAAAATTCCGATTATTCAAAAATATTATTAATTTATTGAGTTGAGTCATTTTATCTTATGCATTCCTCGATTAAATACGGATGAGTAAAAAAATATTTAATAAATTATTGATACAAATTATTACAATTATTATAATTTCTGAATAAAATATCACCTGAATGATCAACTCAGGGAAACTATTAGCATAGTAATGTTTATTTTATTTCGAGCACCATTTTAGACGTTTTTAAACGTCATGTGTCCAAAATAATCCCTCATCTACATTTCTTGACACACCAGTACTTCAACAAATACTGAACCGAAATACAATAGACATGACACAGTAGGCCTACATGAACTAGCGATGCAGGATTAACCTTTGTCTAACATTTAATTCTCTTGCTATTTTCTGATTATTTTTTAAACATAAATGCTTCTCTTATAATTCCAGGTTTTACATGTTTTCCCTGATACTGCATACTTTTTTTATTGGTCGCTTTATAATTTTGTGTTTTGCTAACGAATTTAATTTTTATATATTTTACGGTATTTGGATGAACTTCAAATTAAAAGAGATTAGTTTATACCCAAGAAAAATATTAATTCAACTTAATGAAAATTTTAATAAAACGATCAAAGAAGAACAAAAATAGATTCTTATAAAGTTATTTTCTTAAAAGTTTAAATTATCTAGCTTCTCACACACCAACAAGATAGTTGTTATTTTTTTTTTATGTAAATCTATCACAACCTCTTTTTTTCCCGACATCATAGGATAGTTGACAACTACTTGCCTCAGACATCTAGACATTGCAATATCTTTACAATTGTATCTTGTCATCTTAGTGACATAGGGGGTTATTTAAAGTGGTTTTACGTATTTTGATTAGATTCATTAGAGAAAACTTAAACAGGTTGTTACCATTTATCTTATTATCAGCGTCTTTATGTATACAAATCCACCGTGGATATTTTCGTGACCTTAAAAACGTATTTATTAATGTTTTATTTTTCGAAAGAAATATAAAAAAATGGCTGCAATGAAACTACCCATCAATTTCCCAAATTCACAAATTAGAAACGTAACAATTCTAATATTCCAGAGTAAAATTAATTGATAGTACTACCAATGTCTTAAAACCCTAACAACCAATTATTTTGCTCTCTTTACGCGGGAAGAAAATTTACGAGCAAAAGTGATTTGTTGGGAACGCGCGTGCGAGAGGCCTGAACTCTGGGGGATATTAAAGCAATTGCTTTTTGTCCTTAACGTTCGCTAAGTGCAGTTAAATACGGCCGCACGGAGCGGTTGCCTGTAACTGTTTAGAAGAAGGAGGGGTCCGGGGGAGAAGGCGACCCCAGCACAGGGAGACGCGCTGCTTGGTGGTTAACCGCCTCTCTCGCCGCGGTGGTGCGGCAATGGCGTCCACTGTCCTCAGAGCAGTACGGTGGTAGAGCACCTCTTGTACTCAGAGTTGCGAGGTAGTAGAACATGTCCTGTTCTCAGAGTAGTAAGGTAGTAGAACATGTCCTGTACTCAGAGCAGTAAGGTAGTAGAGCATGCACTACACTCAGAGCATTAAGTTAGTAGATCATGCCATGTAATGAGAGTTGTAAGGTAGTGGAACTTTCACTACACTCGGAACTGCAAGGTAGTGGAGCATGAACTGCACTCAAATCAGTAAGGTAGTAGAAATTGCATTGCACTCAGAGCATTAAGTTAGTAGATCATGCCATGTAATGAGAGTTGTAAGTTAGTATAAATTTCACTGCACTCGGAACTGCAAGGTAGTAGAATATGAACTGCACTCAGAGTTGCAAGGTAGTATAATATGACCTGTAGTCAGAGCAGTAAGGTAGTATAACATGAACTGCACTCAGAGCAGTAAGGTAGTAGAGCATGAACTGCACTCAGAGTTGCAAGATAGTATAACATGTCCTGTTCTCAGAGCAGTAAGGTAGTTAAACACGCCCTGTACTCAGAGTTGGAAGGTAGGAGAACATGCCCTGTACTCAGACTTGCAAGGTAGTAGATCGAATACTGTACTCAGACCAATAAAGTAGTAGAATGTATACTGTACTCAGAGAAAAATGTAGTAGATCCTGCCCTATATTAAGAGCAGCAAGATAGTAAACGATGCATTCAGAGAGTCTAGTTGTTAGACCATGCCCTCAGAGCAGCAATAGAGTATACAATTCCCTCAGACAAGCAAGAGAGAAACAATGCCCATACATCATTAAGGTAAAAGATACACAACACGAGTGGCCTTAAACAGCGCTCAGCATAGAGTTTTATGTTGTGTTTTAATAGATTTTTGTCTTCCCTGCAAGGAGCATCATTGGCGTACTTTTTTTACGACGTAAGCTGTCTGTTATCCGCTTGATGCAAACAATCACAGGAACGTTTGTGTACTGATGTTACCGCAACATACAAAGAGCTTTTGTTAAATTTGTTTATTATTAAAGTAGTAATTTGACACAGAAAATACTTTAATGTACAACTAATGCAACACGAGACAATTAACAGATATTCGGACATACAAAGTGCACTGAGATATTTTAACTTAAACAAATAGCTAAATACAACGCTTGATACAAGCTCTTGCTAGTTAAACTGGTTAGTAATCGTTTCAATGCCAGAGCCGTAAGTTATTTACTGCGCAGCTGGTGGTGGTGTTATGCGCATTATTATTAGTCCTTGTTCTCAGAGCAGCATAAAAGTTGGCACTGAATGAACCAGAGGCGCGGGAAGTGAAAAAAAAGGGTCGTGAGCTCTGTCACGTGAAACGTGATGTGGATTGGACTAGCAGTGTAATTCTCGCATCAGTGAGGAGGCCGTTCGTTCACATTAGTACCAATGGTTGTTTATTGTAATAACACCGGCTTATTATGGGACAAACATAGTTTATTCATGAGCGTGATAATCAAAACCAGATTAGGTAACACATTAGATTACAGTTCACTTTCTACTCGAAAAATTGGCTTATTGGATAAGTTAATCATCTAGAGCAGGTGAAAATGTTCCGACCGCACAATTTAGTATCAGTGCGACTGAATTAGAATTCGCTGGCGATTGTGCCAAGAAATGCATTGCCGAATGGCATTTATCTTGAACTTGTTTGCGGCAGTTACCACCGATTTGATGTAAATTTGTTGAACCATACCTATTGATTGCATTAACGTTTATATTACCGCCAGTAAGGAAATACACACAGAGTGAGTCTGAATATACGGGCGAAATTCTTTTGCTTATTCATCAAGACAAAACAATGAAAAGACATGTACGGCTTGGGATCTAAAGTGTGCTTCCGAAGAATGGTTTACGTCTTTGTTGTTGGGTAAGCTAAGTCTGAAAAAATTAATATTTAAATAATGTACAAATGATTTTAGATGTAAAAATTAGCGTTTGGATGATGTTTAATTAAAATAAGCTGTTCAACCACCGCGAAATTTTTCGCTGACGCAAAATTATTTATTTGAAATAAATGAGGGGTTGGTAACACGTGACTAAAGTATGTGGAAAATTAATGTATTATCTATCAATTACTCTAATGGAATAATTTTGTGTCAGTGGCCAAATTCACGTCATTCGATTAAAAATCGTCCGGACGCTCAATTATCCATCACACAAACTTCCTTTTTTTTAAATAAAATAAAAACGTTGTTCAAATAAAACTTCAAAGACGTACACCAGCATTAGGAAACATTTTAGACCGTTGGTCAAATTTGTTTTTAACTTATTTGGTCCTAATTAACCAGCAGTTGAAGTTAGTCAAATTCAGACTCAACCTCTACACACACAAACACACACACATATATATGTATATATATATATATATACACAAACTTAAGGACCGCAACTGACGTAATCCGAAAAGTTGAAAAGTTTTTCATTATCAAATATATCAACAAAATATAAACTTTTTGACAGTTGAGTTTTACCTCGCTTTTTTTTTTAAAAGAGCGCGAGATATAAATACTGTCGGAAGCTGGAAAGAAAAATACCTGGCGAGGGAACAGCGAGGTTATTATCTGGAGCAGGTGTAAAGCAGAGAGAGGAGGCGAGTTTCGCACGGAAACACGGTATGTAGTCCTCCGCAGGGAAGCAGGGGTGTGGGGTCGGAGTAAAAAGAAAGTGAATTACAACGCCTTGTTTCTTCAAGCCGTCTGTCCTTGGAGACGCAAAAGAACAAGGGCGGAGATGGCGACGAGGAGAAAAAAAATATGAAAACACCGAGTAGCACGATGTACTTCAAATCCACGAGCGTAAACATCTCCCGAGGAGGAATTAAGATAAACCTTTCCCCTTTTGTGCGCGCCACACGAAGAAGAGAACAACTGGGAAACGCATTGCCCCTTTCCTTTGAGAAATCGCCGTCCATTGTTTCAGAGTTCACGAAGGCGTTATCTCAAGAGTCTTCAGTACCCTAATTCGAGTTTCAACCCATTTTATGGAAGCGTGCACTTTTATGAAATGAACTACTTCCCAGCTGGTAGGGTGAGTCGAGGTGATGACTCACAAGAGCGTAACGAAAAGTGCAACGCTCATGATAGGGTCGCCACGGGCAAGGGGAGTAATGAATCTTGTAGAGAGTAAGACTAATCTAAGCCAGGTAGACCTTTTGTTTTTGACACCTACGATTATTTGGTTCTAAATCGTCTATTTCTGTCGCTCAAGTGTATTATTTAATTTTTTGTTTGATAGTTCAAGTAAAATATTTAACATTGGGTTATATTGTCCACGTGGGTTTATTGAAGTGTGAAATAGCACTCGTTACGCGGGTGGCAGCCATGCATCTAAGTTTTTATAAAATTATTTCATGTGTCGATTAACATAAAGTCTGCACCTAGATTGTAAAAATGAATGAAAATTTGACTGGATAGGTGCAATTTAAATTTCGAAATATAAAAATTAGTTTGGAATTATAACTGAAGTTATTATTTCACTATTACCGAACATCGGGGGCGCACTTTAAATTATATATATAAATATAATTCTTTCCCCCCACCCCAAATAAATGTTTTTAATTATCTCCACAATTTGATTAATCTTTTGTACAAATTAAAGTATTTGGAACGAATAAAAGAAAATAATCTTTATTAAAATGTGAAACAGTTAAATAAGTGTTTTTTACGACCTACAGTTGATAGTTTTAAAACATTCTCATACTTAACTACTGGGATGTGTTAACAATCACTCTGCTGTTTGAAAACTCGTTTAGTGATACGCACCCAAGAGGTGGTTTAACTGAATATGTTAATCACATACATTAATTGAGGGCGTCGCGTTCACGTGGCCAGGGTCTTGGGTTCAAGTCCAGCAACCCGGGTAGCCTCGAATTATTGAGCAACGAGTCGGCTAGCGAGTGGCTCGGATTGCTCTGAAATCTTGCAATGCGAGTCGCGGCCACAACAAGCCAGAAAATGGCGGGAAATTATGTTTACGATGAATTTGCGTACATCTAATTGTTTTTAAAACAAAGCATGTCTGTATATGTGTGTACAATTTAACTATAGGGTACACTCACATTTAAGTAGGAAGTGATCTGAAAAAAAACTCTGTTCTGTAGTTAATGGTCTTTTGAAATAAATGTCACTCTTTAATGTTTTTAAAGTTTAAATGATATTTTTTTTAAACACGTAATCAGAGATGTGAATATATATTATAAGGGTACTTGTAGAATTTAAAGTTTTTTATTTGTATAAAATCATCATCAATTAACAAATATTTGTATGTACAATAGTCATATGTCTAGGGCTGCATAAACTTCCATGACAAAGTTGTGTTAGAAGTAATAGCTGATAATTTTGTTTTAAATAAACTAATATGTATTGGAGTTTGGAAGGAAATGCTGTTAAAACAAATAGAGATAAAAAATATAGTCTTGATCATGAATATATGTGTGAATAGGTTCCCTAATAATAAGTCGTCATTTATAAAAAATAGTCATCAAATTATGGCAAAATAGTAGTTTATAAACGTTGAAAAAAAATGAATGTAAATATATAAGTATATTTGAACCAGTTATAAAAGAGTTGGGAACATTGACTTGAAATATTCGTCGGATATAACTTGAATTTCATATTTTTATCGATCGCTAAACGTATCAACCCCCGTTCCGAGTTGAAAATGTATAAGCTCTTTAGGGTAAAACTTCACTATCCTACTTTTGCGGGCAAAACACAATGTTTTGACTCCACTCGCTGCTAGTTCTGTTGAAGTTTCTAGTTGTTAGTAAAAAGGTGTTATATTAATAATATTATCTAATGCTTTCCTTATTTTAAATTATTTCAGACGAAAAGCACTATGGATAAAATGTTATAAATTTAACATTAAAATACCTAGCTTGTCAGTGCTTGATAATGTCTAGGTTCACTGTTCTTACAATACACTAAACATGTCCTTGTATCTGCTAGATTTAACACACAAACATATATAAATATATTTATGTGAAATTACGTACTTTATACATTTATACAAATAATGTAAAATATACATTACTTTATTGAAATATAAATCTCCGAATGTTATCAAATAAAATAAAACCCAACTTAAAAAAATCAGGACATATGATGCAGATATTGATTGGTTATTTCGGGATATCAAGTTTTTTTTTTTAAGTATCTCTTGTTTTAGGAAGAATAAAAACAGTTTTTTTTGGAAGCCCCTGTCCCGGTTGGATCTTCCAATGAACTGGCGAGCATAGTGTGATTAATTAAATAAATTACACTTGTGGCTGTTTCGAGAACGACTGGGGAATAAAAGAGCCCGTGTAGGGGAGGGGGGGAAAGGGGTCGCAGCGCACTGGGGTATAAACAGCAGCGGTCTGGGCTTCATTCCGGGCACGCTCACCGCAAGCTTACCTCTATACGACTTTAGGAAGGGGGTGGGGGAGAAGTCATATTTCATAAACCCCCCCTTCCCCCCCTCTAACCACCGCCCAGAAGCTCCTAGTGTGTGTGGGACCGCAGACGCCGGCACATTTTACCCTGCGCGCCCCGACTGCAAAATTCAGCAGCACCTACCTACCATCTTCACCCCCTCCTATCACCCCTCGCCGCTCGTGGCGGAGAGACACCGCCCTGCCGCATTGTTTCCTACCTGGAACCACGCAGTCCCTCACTCCATTTTGTTTCTGACGTGAACGCGTCTTTAAAATTGCTTCCATAGTGGGAGAATAAAAAAAACGAATGATAAAAAAATCGAGGGATACTGTTTGGTGTTGCAGCTACATATCTACCATCTCCATCCAAAATTTAATTACACCACTGGATAGCTAAAGGATCAAATAAATCGTTACGCTAAGTGAGGACTGTGACGCATTGCGCGCGGTGGAGGGGGAAGCACCGCCATTTTGATGTTATTTTGCTGCGTTTCGAGATTATCATTTAGTATAACTTTTGACTCGGAGAAGCTACAACGTTCGTTAAGGTTTCAATCGTCAGCTCTCGTCAAAAACTATCGATTGCATGTATAAAACATAAGAGTAAAATTACAATATATATATATTTATATACACACACGTACATGTATTCATGTTCAACACACGGCCGTGTCCATGTCACTGCCACACCCCATTTTTTCTTTCAATATTGGTTTTATTACTTTTATTTGAGTGCTTTTTAAGTAAATTTCTCACGATAGATCTCTTGCATGATAATTTTAGTCTCAAAGTTTTCCCTAGCAGCTATCTTTTAATCATCTTAAAGCAGTAATATGTCACCTAAGTGTTGTTTATAATGATCGCTAACGTGACGTTTCACACCTCAATCCTAACGCTTAGAAGTATCTGGAAAATATTTTTCAGGGAATTCCATTAGGCCTGGTTAATGTCAATGAAATGAAGATAGAATAAATAAGTAGGAGCTGTAGTAATGCTTGACTTTACCCAACCATGATGGGATACTGCATTGTCATATTGATTTTTGTTTTATTTTAGCGAAATTCCTACGGATTCTTAACTAAATATGCTACAATATACGTCCTTCAGATATATTATACACTGTACATCCAAATTCATTAGTTAATATTTTTACTGGCAAAACGGTTAAATAATTAATATAAAAATTGATCTAAAATGACTTTAGAAGAGTTAAAATATCATAAATTATTATGAATGATATGCAATTATTAGTTAAGTACTATGCAAGTGTGTGTCGAAGTTCGTTAAAATATATTTCATTGTTAACATTTAAAATAAACTGTAATATTAAATTTCAATAGATTATATTAACTTGGAAGGTAGAAGAAAAAAGCCAAATTATTGATTCGTTGATAAATATATAATTTTATTTTGACATAAAAAAGGTATAAACACTCTTGCGAAGTATTTTTTTAAACTGGTTTAGAGAGTATTTCTCACGGTATTGCCGGACTCATCGTTTGGGACCAATCCAAACAGTATGTCAAAGCTCACGTTAAGAAGCTGAAATGACACTAGATATAAAATTACATCTGAATATATTAAGTGGTAGTGATAGATCAAGTTATTAGATAGTCTTGAAAATCAATCTTTCTTGCAATCAAACGCACGCAGTTTTTTCAAGCTGTCTTTCCTCACCCCTCCCTCTGTAATAAGCAGAATTCTCTCTTGGTATTTCCCCCCTCCCTCCCCCTCATGCTTTTCCTCGGTGGAAATGTGACGTCGAGAGGGCGTCGCCAACCAATAGGCGTCGCTGCCGATGAGGGGAAACGATCGTAACCCATGGGAATAACCTTGGGAAAGGGGGGAAGGGGGTTGAGTAGAGACAAGCCCCGAGCTGCTCAACATCGGTCACAACTCGGATAAAACTTTGTTCAAAACACGTTATTTCTACAGCTCACCTCCACAAACTCATCACAACAAAGGATAAATGTGTTAATTGTGCAAATAAAGGTGAATACAGACATTCAAAACATACAAACCTGGGGCTACAACGAGCCCACGTGCTCCAAAAACTCATTATCAAATTATTTTTTAAACTTTAAATTAGAGTGCAAATTAAAAAAAAAACATTGGTACGTGGTCATGAGCTTTAAAAGTGAAATTTGTAGGGAAGTCTTATATTTGAGACATGCGAGATCATGCTTTGAAAAAATACCTTCATTTACTAGTGCTAAAGACTATATAAGGGTAATTTGTTATTGCAAGAGATAGGCAACCCGCATGTGTCAGCTGCTCGCGGGCGGTATACCCACGTAGCCAGGCGCACGCAACAGGGTGTGAGCTCCCCTCAGGGCACAAAAAACTGTGTAATAAACATACTTACTAACCAAAACATAAGTTAAAATGGATAAAATGAATAAAAATCATAGTAAAATAATTTTAATTTTTTAAAATTTTATGAAAAATATTAATTTAGATTAAACCCCATTCATTAAAAAAAATATATAAAATAAATTTCACTCAGTGTACTTTTGTGAGAGTTCAATTTCGTGAAAAAAATCAGTACTGTAGGCCTTCGATTCTTTTTCAAAATAATCTAAGGGCTACCTTCCCGACACTCGCTCTGAAATCCCAGTTAATTACAAAGCACGTGAAATATTTAAAATGATTAAATGTAACTTTGTTCTCCAAAGTCCGAGAGTGACTTAAACATGCGGACCTGCAAATGCGTGTGTCGGCTCCAATACAAACTGTATAGCATAATCAGAGGCGAATAAGAGAAATCAACTGAAGGTATATGGCTAGAGCTGCGTTCTCTCACCTGTTTCGGCAAGTGGTATTCCGTACACTGTATTTTTTTTTTAGTGGAACAGAAATATTCACTTCAACTTACACATATTTGTAAATTCAAACATTTACACAAAACAACTGTATAACTTCAAATACCTTGTTTGCATTCTTAAGCGTTTTGTTGCCATAGTACTTACAATATTTAAAGTTATTTGAAAAACCTTTCCCTGAATAGCTTTCCAGTATTAACTGCGCACATTAATTAGCACAAAAAAATAAAGTTGGATTATTATTGAAAATTCGGTTATTTTTCTAATGGTTAAAAAATATGCTTTAATGAAACATCAATAAAATACAAAATAACGCGCAAATGTTTGTAAGAAATACTCAGTATTATCTCTGAAAACGTATAGTACATGCAAAAATCACCATTAACATGTTTTGTACAAAGGGACGATATCTTTATTGTAATATTACAAACTATTTCTTGGAAACTGGTTTACAAAGGAATCTTTTGCAAAAAGTACAGAAAATATTTTTCTGCGAGGCTTCTTCTACAGACGGCCGCCAATCGCACTGGCACGGGCACAACGTATTGCAGTGTAGTAAACGTTCCGAATTTGTATTTCGCAAAATAAGGTCAATCTTTAGTAATACCAATTTTTAAATTTATCCATTTCGTGGTTTCGAAAAGTTAATTGGACGAGAAATTCAGGAGTCTTTGTCACTCATGATTTTAATCCAACTGGTAACACTGAAAATAATTTACGGCCTTGCGATAAGTAGTTTGACATTCCACAATAAAACTATAATAGGTTTGAAATGTAGCTGTTAAAAATATTAACTATCAGCAACTGCAAGATTTGTCTACACAATATTAGTTACACGTGTTGAAAGAACAGTTATGTAACATAAAAAAGAAACATTAAATAACTTCCTTTTACCAACACGCTACATGAGTATTGGGTACCGGAATTTGGTTCCTCCTACCAATGGCGGATACAGGAATTATTTCGACATGAATTTCCGACAAGAATACGAATGCCTTTAATCTCGGGTTGGGTGTCACTTCGGCTGAGGATTCGACACCGCTTGAAACTCGTAAACCATGAACGCTACAGAGTTGGAGTAAATATATCTTAGTAGAGCAGAATTTTCTCGTGACACAACCGGTCAACATTTGCAGCGATGACGTATTGAGCGTTGGTGGGGAGCGTCAAACTGGTCAGTGAGAGCTGTGACTGCGAGAGTAATACACAGATTTGCGTGACGTAACATTTAAGTTGCTCGCGAGTGAGCACTGAGTAGTGCTAGTTGAGTGGAATAACTACAAAACTAATGTCAAAAAGATTCCATCTTATTTGATCGCATTGCTAATGTTCTAACGCCTTTTTAAAAATTACTACACTTATGTTGTTTCCCCTTGTTTTAAATTTAATATGCAGGTCAAGTCCCATCTGGGCAAAGCGTTTATTTCGTGTGAGTTACTGCTTGGTAAGTTAGGACTGGTGCTTGAAATAAGTGGAGTAAGCTGCGACCGGCCTCAGAATGTGTGAAAATACCCGGCGATTGACTGATACGCGAGTGAGCAAGTATGTGAGCAAGCAAGTTGCGAGCTCGCTAGCATGTGAATGTGGTATTTCATTGTTGTGCACAAGTGTGCAAGCGTACAAGTGGAGTGAAAGTTCGCAAGTGTGTCATACTGCAAAACATGCCCTCGATCACTGCTGCTAACGTTTTGGGCAAGGTCATTTGATCGCTAAAATGTGATACACAAATTCCTCTTTAATAAAAAAAAATTCAATATTTTTTTCATACTGGAGTGTCAGAGTTGAGTATCATAGTTGTGTGACTTTATACTTGATATTATATTTACTATTCTACCTGACCCTCTCCGTCATCGATCGCCCCACTCTCGTGCGCTGCAAAAACACCGTTCTGGTTGTTGCGCTCCGATCTGGTCTCACTCTAACGGTTGTTAGCAAGCTTCACTTCACGCTCCAAGATGGCGCACTTGAAAGCACACTCCATGGCTTTTTTTTTGTTTTGCTTCACGGAAACCGAATCACGCAAGCACAAACACGAATGCGCGCTCACGCAAAATTTTTCCAAAAAACCAAAATTAACAAAAAAAAAAACACTTCGTTACGAAAAGACCGTTGATCTCAGAACACACACACAAAAAAAAGTGGCCTCGGGGTGATGATAGGTCCGTTGGTGAGGGGGGGTTAAGGTGGTGGGAGGGGGTGTATCGAGCCACCGTTGGCGCCCAACGCGGTGGCCGCATTAAAAAATAAAATCTCTTCAGCGCGGACCAACCAGACTATATGAATAAATGGTCGGCCCGCTCTGAATGTTTCAGCGGGCCGAAGCTGAAGGGAATATTGCCCGTTCATGGCATGGCGGGGGGAGGGTGGGGGAGGTGTATTCGGTGGCTGGAGCCGGGGTGAGCTCCCCAGTCGCTGTTCAGGTGCGCTTTGGCTTCATGCAACATTCAGCCCCCCTCGGAGAGGACGAGATGGGAGGAAGGGTTGGTTTGGCAAGGGCAAAAAGGAAAGGGGGGGGGGGGGGAAAGGAAATACGGCAGAGATGTGTAACATATAACCTCAGTAACAAGCAAGCTCATGTGTCCTCGTCGTGTTGCAAATACACTTATAATACGAAACTCGGACACAAAATATCAACTGGAATTATTAAAAAAAAAAAAAAAAATTGGTTGTCTGTAAAGTCGGTTTACGGACGATAGTTTGACGTGACAACTTCATAACAAAACGTTGATGAAATGATTGCATACTTTTATGAACAAAATTGAATCATTTTTATTGAATTATCACTATTTTGTATGGATACAAAGAAGGAGTGAAATTAAATCTACAATTTAATTGATAATTTTAGTTTTATTTGCACATATTAATGCAAATAAGTTTATAACTTTAACGAAAAGATTATTTTAACTATAACTTGTATACATGTTTGCTATTTAACTTCTTCCAATATGTGTTATTCTGTTAAGGATAGGACGATGATAGGAAAAGTAGTAAACGAATGGGAGTGTTTACAGTTTAATGTGACTCGAGAAAGGGAAATCGATGGTTGTTCCAATCGAGTGGAAGAGAGATATATGCGGCGCAAGCGTACAATGAGCGTAACGGGACAAATCGTAACGGGACAATGTGCGTAACGGGACAAACAGTAAAGGGACCATGTGCGTAACGGGACACATTTTCGTGCGTGCAGCTGGCGTTCATCGATTTATTTGACGTCACATCAAAAACCAAGATTGATAAAAGTATGAAAATCGTGTTTTCAACTAAATTTATAGAATTCGCTCTGCTGGAACATCTACGTTAACTATTAAAGAATTTGATAACAAGACTGAAATTTTAAACTATGCAATGAAACTGCTCCGATGAATGCTGAGAAGACAAAAAAAAATACCAAAGCCCGGCCGAGCATCGAACCTGGGACAGCCAGTCGTCTCAGTTCCGTCGCAGGTGTGAACGTCTGTGCGTGTCGGACAGAGACTCGACGAGGTTCCAGTATTAATACTTAGCAACTCATTCCTGCTCACTCACCAGGATTATTATAATATATATGTATATATATCCCATACAATATATTGTGTAGTATTACTCTGTTACACAATGATGAAACCATTATGATTCAAATGCCTCGTATAAATTAACTAAAACCTATTTTTTTATTACTTTAATCAACATTAATAACAGGTAATAATTTGTGTTAGTTAAATTAAAAGTTAAGTTACAGAGGGAGGATATAATATGGTTCAAAGAAGTCACAGACCATATCAACTAGAACCATGCTTACAGTAATTTCAGGCGGAATGCAATTGAACTGTCAGGAAATCCGCATATTTTCTGGAACATTCGGTTCCAAAAATTGAAGGATTTCGTCAGAGAATAACTAAAGACAAGAACCACTGAGCGACCTCAACATCAGTGATTTTCAGCCTAAGAGCAATCCAACTCGGAACCAAGTGTCAGCGCCACAATTTCCAATTAAGTGCAGCGTGAGTACGTAGCACAGAAGATACAAGCGCATGTGACAAAGCTACGGTTTGCATGGCAGTAGACCATTCTATTGAGTCAAGTCCGGGATCACCGCATGGGATGCATTAACCGGACATAGTTTTGATGAAACAAACCATGACATACTTACCTGAATGCTACTGAGAATTACCAGATTACGATCAAAAATTACATAGAAGAGACGCGAAAGGAAGTTGAAGATTTGATAGACCAAGGTGTGCTAGTATACAGAATCTGTGTGATGTATAAGATTTAAATTGACTCTATTGGGCTACCAATCTGATATATATATAGATATATTTATTTTTTACTACTAGACAGGTTGTGTACACATATACGAGGGTTGTCTGAAAAGTTGCCGACCTCAACATGAAGATGGCAGCACTCGTCAACAAAAACTGGGTAATGTGTTTAGTCATGTTTTGGAATATACTGTCTGAAATTTCAGCCATTTTGGACGAGCAGTTGTTTTTTAACAATTGTTTGCGTGAGTCTCTGCATAATATTTGTTTACGAATGTGATGGCCTCCTCATGAGTTAGGAGGGTGGTCAAGCAGTTAAAACCGTAGTTCGTAGATTTTCACCATGGCAACCGCTGAGGTGTGAGCTGGTGCATTGTTCTGGTGAAACAAATTTTTTCGTTTCTGCAAATGTGACATTTTTATGCAATTTCTGCCTTCAGCTTGTCAAGTAATGATGCGTAGTTATGTTATTTTTTTCCAAAATAATTTATTAAGAAAATTCTATGACTAGCCTAGAAAACTATCTCTGTTTTTTCTCCGGCCAAAGGAACAGTCTTTGCATTTTTTGAAGCAGATTGTCCGTTCGCAGTTTTTGGTGTCGCAGACGTCCATCGTCAGCCGAGCTGGTGTGGCCATGTTTGAATTGAGCTGCCCGAAATATCCCTGTGGTAAATGATGGCGCAGAGTCGCCGTGCTCACCGTCCAACTCGTCTTCAATTAGCGTAGGCGAATTGCCTTTCAAAAACAAATATTTAATGACACTTCGATAAGCATTTTTTTTTTTCATTTTCACAAAAAATATGCGTATCGACTCACGAAAAGATGGTTAAAAAACAACTGCTCGTCCAAAATGGCTGAAATTTCACACAGTATATTCCAAAACATGACCAAACACATTCCCCAATTTTCGTTGAATAGTGCTGCTATCTTCATGTTGAGGTCGGAAACTTTTCAGACAACCCTCGTAGGTACACTAGTGTGTGACTGTGTAGAAAATATCTCAATAAGGACTGACAAATATAGGTTACTAAATTCAGTTGGATTATGACCCACTATAAATAAATAAGCAATAGAAAATATTTTTTTCGATAATTTATAGATATATTTTGAATAGATAATACGAGAACTCAACGCGATTTTTACTCATTTGGGTTTACACAACATATATAGTCTTAAATCGTCTCAGTTCATAAAACTTTTTTTGGCTAGCTAGCTATTTATGTTATGAGTTACCACACATAGTTTTGTCATCATACTGAATCAATAAGCTATCTTAATCAGTTTGCAATTTTTTAATGGTCTGGCTATTACGGTGGGCACAAAACCAAACAATTGTCTCATTGAGTGAAAGTATTTTCATTCAGGTTGGAATGCACAACACGGTTAACGTTTATCTGATTCCATTTAATTTAATGGGCTCCGAATAACTAAATTCACTGGTAGGCGAACAGAATTGTTTTCCTAAGGACCACTGAGATGACGAGTGCTCTTCTTGTTTTAAGTTAAGTTTTTAGTCAATTTCGGAAAATCACTTAGAAATAGTTTGTTTCACTTGGTAATAAAATAATTTACGTTTTTATAAATATCTCTCAATAGTGTCAGTTCAAAAATTAGTGACTAGGCGTCACCTAACGGTCTATAAAAATAGTAATAATTTACAGTACTGACCTGTTACCTGGTTTACATGCACAAACTTTAGCACTCTCTAAGTATCTTAAATAAACAAGGGTTGCTAGTTTATTTAGCTAAGACACGCCTATGATGTTGCAGAGATTGTCAAATGGTTTAGACCCTTTTGACACCCCATATTTTAATTCTTTTTTTGCATGATTCGTTAAAAAATTAATTTTCCTATACCTCGTCTCTGACTGGCTCTCATGCCCTGGTCCGCTGACTCCCGTGATAGCAAACACACAAACACACGTTACACAAAAACGTCACAATAGCGGGTTTTAAATATCTTTCAAAATAATGACGACTAATTTTCATAAAGTTTATTATGTAATTTAATTTGAAAAGTTGGTAGCTGGGACAAATTTCCTTAGAGTAGTCCCGGCTATTGAGATTTCAAAAATGGCCTCTAGATGCCATAGGATGCATTTACCGTAGAGAGATAGATTTTATTTGGCCGAAACACTGTTTGGAAACAAATTACCAAAATATGTTTTTAAACATAAACAGTTCAGTTTGTAGGTCAGATTATCTGTGCGTTCGTTTTGTCACAAAGGCTTATCGCATATTTGGAGGTCAGGAAGAGGCAGCAGGAAACATCAAAATTACGAAATGTGAAACAGGTGATTTAATATGGAAAAGTAATAATCTCATATCTTGGGAATACGTAACAAAAATAAAACCTTTTTATGTTGTACGACATATAACACAAGTGTTCAAATCTAAATGATAGCAAGGTCATATATCATTTTGATGTACGCCGACTGAAAGCATACAAGTTACATTTAATTTACAAATAGAAATATTAAGATTTGTAATATCTAATGAAGCATATGAACGTTGAAGGATTCCTGAAAACTTATTAGCTGCCAGCAGTTTTAAAATAAGTGTTATTTATTTGACGTGGCGAGTAAGAGTTTTAAAATTTACTCTACGACACTATTTTCAGTTACAGTTATCTGACTCTCTACTTTATTGGTTATCACATATCCTCTATCATCTAGCTCTCCACTCCTCAACGCAACACTTTTCATTACGCTCTGATAAGCCAACATTTTTGGTGTTGGCCAGAAAAATATATTTTCCACATTGTAATTTTTTTCTAGAAATATTCATGTAAAATTACAGATATTTGTAACTTTGTACATTTATATGCAAAATAAGTAGTCATTACAAATAGTGTTCGCTTTTATATTGTGTTGTCAGTACCTCCAATAGTTAAAGTTATTTGTAAACCTTTCCCACGATAACTTTTCAGTCTTAACTGCGCACATACTATTCACAATAAAACAAAATAAAGTCAAATTATTGAATATTCGATATTCGATTATCTTTTCCATGGTTTAAGAAAAATTTTCTTGAATGAAACATCGACTTAAAGCGCTAATTGTCGTAAGTGATTCACAGAAATATCTCTAAATACTTATTTCATGTATTCAAAAATAACCATAAACCATGTGTTGTGCAAAGTTACAATATCTTCCTTGTAATATTTACAAACTATTTCTTGGCAACTGGTTTTCCAAAGGAATATTTTTTTAGAAGTACATAAATTTTTTCATCTGCGTGTAGGATATTCAAATCGATTGGTAAAATATATATGGTACGTTTCCCGGTGCGTGGCGACGCAATTCCCGCTTCGGAGGGGTCGCGCATGCCAGCTGAGAGACCCAGTGCGACGATAAACCCATCTCGATGTGCTTCAGCGGAGCGAACGCTATCGATAGCTCGCTCTGGAGAATCGACCCTGCTCGAAGCAGCGAGTTTTTCTTTTCGCGAGAGGGGAAGCGGTCGGTGGTTCTGTTGAGGGGTTGGTGGGGGTGGGGGGGAACAAGGGATCAAATGCCTGAATGGACCGCGTTGTAATTGTCACGGCTCGAGCGTCTAACGCGATTACCATTGCCCTTCAATCCCATTCGCGTGTTTCTGCTGGAAAATAATTTCAGTTTCCCCTTCCTTCTTTATCTTTTCCGAAACCATATCTTTACAGCTCTATCGAAAAAAAAAAGAAGAAAAAAAATTGTAAGAGAAAAGACGAACTAACATTTCTTTAATATTTTCTTTCAAAGCCGCTGTAATTATAGTTCAGAAATTGCAATAGAACCATCAAAACGCTGGATTCCCAACTGTGTGAATGACACGTTGCACAATATTTTGAACGCACGGTTTTAAACCGCGCGATAACAGATACAAACTCTTGGACATTAAAAGTAATATTGCAATGAAGTTCGCACTACATATACGACAACCTAAAACGATAATATGTTTTAAGAACATTTTAATTTTAATTTTAATTTGCGATGAAAATTTTTTAATATTAACGTGATCTGTTACAAAATTATTTTCGCGTCACGTCGCGTTCGTCGCGTCGCGTCCGTCGCGATGTCGTGATTCCAGGAATGATGGAAACAATCCTAAACCATAGTTTATACAATAGTTCCGTCTGTAGCAGGAAACGTTATGCGATATACAAACTATTTTTGTCTATATTTATGGAGTGGGTACAATTTTTTTATTGCTATTACCAATTTTTTTTTCATTGTGCTTTTATAGACTTCTAGCTGCTAAGTTATGAAGACAAATAATAATAAATTGTCTTCTTTTAGAGAATATTTTTTTACATCATTAATCATTTGTTCTATCTCACACGCCTTGTTGATTTTTTTTGTCATTTCTTTTATTTAAGGGATATTTATAATATTTAAACTCGATTCTTCACATGTATTTGTAGTTTTGTCACAAATATTTTTAACGTATATTCACTTAGTGTAACATTGTGAGTGTAAACAATCACGTAAATGCTGACAATTACGAAGACTTGCGCGCCTTTTTACACACATGATATTACACTGAGTATCTGTTGAAAATTTTTTGTTGCAGAACAGCAAATTCAAGGGAGGTATCAAGATTAAATTTTATAAAAATCCCCTCAATAAAAGTAATGACGAAAAATCGGCAAAAATAACACGGCGTATGAGATAGAACCTCAATTCTTCTTGAATGAAGCATTCCTCTAATTCCAACGTAACATTTGCGTGTCTTAGTACACTTTATTAAAAATTACGTTATGGGTAGTTTAAACAATAAAAAAAAATACATAGAAAAATACTGAAAGACAAAAACATCATGCTAATTTAGGTTTTTTATATTTTGTTTAGGGAAATGTGTTCTTATTTTAATTTATTACTTTTTATATGATAACGTTACAAAAAATTAACCACTTTTGGATTTTAGAATAATAATGGCATCTATTAATTCAACAATTCAGGAACTATGAAGGTAATTCCCAGGAAAAATTGATCTAAATAAATATTTTTATATTTTTAAAAATTAAGTTTTCCATGAAAGTTATGAAGTGTCCAATCATTACATTGTAAATAATTAAAGGAAAAATTCTATCTGGATAGCAAAACATTTTTGGGTACAATGAAATTTAACACTAATAACTTGATGATGTGTATTTCAAATCATTAATTGAAAACACTTACTTAAACATTTCTTAGAGAGTTCCTTTAATGGTATTAATCAAGCTTCTTATCTGCGCTTTGTTTTGCTAACCAATTGCCAGAGTGATTTCTTCTTCTGGTCCGACACCCGTTCCATAGAATAATAGCTTCGAGATTTTACCTATATGTCTTCAGTCGTTTAATTAAGTCAAACGACTGTCAGACACATAGTTAAAATCAACTCAAGGAAATAAAAATATTTCATTGAAATTATTTAAATCATAACTTGATTCGAGCAACAGGTTAAAAAAAACTAAAAAATTCTGGTGACTTGATTTAGGCATTCCTCAAAAATGTTACAGCTAAAAAAGGAAGGATGGGTTTACAATAAATTATAGAGCAAAGTTTCAACAAAAATAATTTTTTACATTATAAAACTAATACAGATATTAAGGTTTCTCTCCAGACACAATTAAACAGAATACATATTTAATTCCAATTAAAATGTAAACTATTAGGGCTTTTCCCAAATTTATATTAATTTTTAGTTATGTATATAAAAATCACGTACAAAAACTTAATTTTGAATTTATTTGGTCACTACAGAATATCAGCATTAAAAAAAACATTTATTTGTTTTTACGTTTATAATTTGATTTTTTTGCACTAATTGAAATAAAATAAAGTATAACTGGGCATTTTCAGCATATCAAAATACTATCACTGATATATTTAGTTGGTTTCATACCATAACGGCAGTGTTTATGTAAAATAAAGGAGGGATTAAATCATCGAAAAAGTGACCCTGTAATAAATTTAATAGTGTTACGAGTGCGAGAGACAAGACAGCGATATGCGCCAGGTTCGGAGCAGGCTTGCGGCCACGCACGGCCACTGACGTCACGTGCTGTCCACTGACGCAAGGCATGCCACGCGTGCCTGGCCGGATTACAAGAGTCCTCGCTACCCCCCTTCCCCTCTCCTCAACGTGCAACATCCTACCTCTGGCTTTCGTCACCTTTAGCGGCCTGGGAATCCCGGGCTCACAGAGGCCGCCGCGTGGAGTGGCGTGAACAAGCGTCGTTGTTCTGGGTGTCTCGGGCGTCGGGTCGGCCCGGGATGACGCGACACGTCACAGCCGCTCTCGTCCCTTCGAGGAGGACGTCACGGGTATATAAGCGACGACGCCGGCCTCTGCGGGAGTTCGGAGGGTTCTGAGAGTTCTGAGAGTAGGGGAGAGAGTGTCCCTCTAGGGGAGCGATACTGGTGATACCCGTGCGACCAGCGAGAGGTGAAGAGGGCAAGTGGCTCTTGCTGAGCGAACAGTACCTATCGGGAGGCGATACCTGCGAGTGAAGGTCTGGCGAGCGATAGTTGGGGACTGTGCTGCGGCGCGGCGTGGGTGAGTTTGCGAAGGAAGCGGACAGAAGAGCGAGCCACTGTCGAGACAAGCTCCAGTGGAATGTCTTAATGTTTCAATGATCAGTGTTTTGGACAAAAATCTTTAGTGAAGTAATTAAAAATATAAATGTAGACATTACTAGTAAATAAAACTGTACTAATTCATTGGGCTATCCCTTACTAACACAGTAGTTCTCCCAACATAAAACGTAACAATAGATTTTAAAAGAAATATTTTTACATTGTATTATTTCAAAACTCTGTTTAAAAATATAACTTAATAGTTTAATAGTTTCGTTAAATAAATGCTTCGTTGATAGTGTATTAATAATTTGAACGAGGAATTATAATTTTATTGCTACATACCGATAGTTAAACCATACGTTTTTGTCGTAAAGTGTTTGAGTTAGAAAATGACAGTTATTTGAGATAGTCACCTCTTTTTATAAAGTTTTTAGGACTGTTCATATACTTTTCAGAATTGAATATTATATTATAATGAAAAGCGAGATGAAAAAGTTAAAAGTTAATTGAAGAGTGGTTTTAGGAAAGGAAACTTTTGTAGAGAAAAAAATTAACTTCATTTCCGACTTTAAACTTTTGCCGGCGGTCTTAATGTTGTTCGCCGGCACGGATCGGAAACTGCCGAAAAGAAATAAGGAGCGGAATGGAACGGAACTCTATGCAAATCATAACATGGTGGCAGGCTTGAGAATCAGCCCGAATAATTCATACTATCTAACTACAGCCTCCCGAAATAAATTTCTTTGCTCACTCATTATTTTTTACTTTAATAAAGTCTTTTAATTTCTTTGTTTTACTTACTTTTTATTCCAAGTACAAAAATGTATAAACGACCAGTACTTTTGAATACATTCAATGTCAGATTACTGCCATTAATTAAATAATTTAAAATTAAAATGCCTAGTTTGTTGGACTACTGCATTGGGAACGTGAATAAGCGCACATTGAACTGTCTACATAAGCTTAAATAGACTGCAATGCACTGTCGGACTGTAGAGTTAAAAATAAATATGAAGTTAGTAATTGAAGACGAATTAAATTGTTGAGTCAATACCTTTGATGTAGTTGTTTTATATTTAAACAAAACTATCTTTTGTATATTTCATGTAGTTATAATCTTGGGCTGTAATTATAATAATAGTATATAATAATTGTATTGTAATACACTAAACATAAAATATTGTCAATTTTTTTATAGCCATAACGTATGATGTCAACTTGAGTGTACACAATGACCCACACATTCTAAGTTTGATAAACTCTATGTATCACTTCAGTTTACAAATAGACTTAAAGAAATTAAAAAGACCCACCCAACCCCGAATTCCCATATGGATAGCATAACAATTTTTGTCATAATGAAGGTGAACGCTAATTTCTTGCTGACGTGTTGTTAACGTATCTGTGTAGTAATACTCACGTCATCGTGGCATTTTTTTCTAGACCCTAAAACTACTCAATTAATGGCCCCACGCTCAGAAAACTAAAAGAGCGCGTGTAACTCAGTATACGCGATAGAATTGAAACTTCTTTGTCAATTCAAACCTCGACTAGTAAGTTTATCGTAAGGGGTAAAATGGCACACATAGAGAGAGAGAGAGAGAGAGAGAGAGAGAGAAGACAATTTTTTTTACTCAATGTTGAAATACGCAATAAGGAAAAAAAATGTGCGTGTTTCTGTTTCTTCAAACAATTCTGCCATTTGAAACACATCAAATCTCTGAAAGAAATAAGTTAATCATAACAGGTAGCGCTATCTATTCAGGAAAAGCAGAGAATGTCACAGCAGGGCTCTCTACGTTGCTGGATGAACAAGAAAGAACGAGAGCGCGCTGGTAGCAAATAAAAAATTCAAGGCATTTACGACTGACTGTATAGGATATCTATATATGTTTTCTGAAACAAGCACATGAGCGAACTCTCTGTCTTAATTTTTCGTTCATCTATCTCTCTCGGTTAAGTTTTCTTTTTTTTTTTTTTTTGGACGGGGGACGAATCATCGGACAAAGAGGAGAATGAAAATGAGCCCAGCAATGTATGTAACATATTTCTTTCTTTATGTCTCTTTGGCCAAGAACCTGTTCCGTGTCCTTTCCACGTCAGAAACGTTTCACAAAAAAAATGTTTCACGGAAACCGTTCAATTGGAATTCGTCCTTGAAGTTTTGCTCTCATCGCGTCCACAGAAGTTTCACTTTATATCTACATATATACCTCACACTATCTCTATGTATTCTATATGAGGGTACTGATTGCTTCGTTGTTAATATCACACGGGTGTTTTTTTTTTTTACTTGCATGGGAAAATTAAGAATGATAAGGCATCTAGTGCGTGGCAACAATGTTAATAGGCAATAGGAAATAAACTTCTAGCGCCTGCGGCATTGTCAACACACACTTCGTACGTGTACTGCATGTTGTATCTAACCCCCTGCCAACGCATTTGATTCACCAGCGTTACTCTGCGGCTGCACTGCGGCAGGCGATACCCCCGCTGGACGAACTGTCGCCGAAGACGCCGCCAGGAGCGTGAGTATCGCGCGCGGGGTGTGGGTTATTCCCCAGGTGCCGGATAAATAACCGCCGGAGAGATAAAGCCCAAGTGGCCCCGCCAAGTGGGAAGGAGGACGAAGAGGTTAGGGGCAGAGAGACAAAAGAGAAGGGATATCGCGCGAAAGAAGGGGAGGCAGATTCGACGCGGACGCATCAGTTTGCCGGCGCGTTCGAGATAACGGAACGAAGCACTTTTCGGTGCGGGTCCCCCGCTCCCGCGCGGAATTATTGCCGGTCTCGGCGGTCGTTCCGCGGGGAGGCGGCGCCTTTCGCGACGCCCTGTTCTCGCCAGGCCTGCCAAAATAAGAAAAAAAAATAATAAAGTGGAGCTGGGACACTTCATCTCGCCCAAACCCCGAGTTAGAAAATGACACCACGGGCTCAAAAAAAAAAAAAAAAACACCGGCATATGGTTTTGGTGACTGGTTCTAGCCACCATGTTGGATTGTTACATTACGGCCGCCATTTTAAATGACACTGAGCTTTGACTTTTGATATGACATACCAACTGATGTTACACCCCCGGCTGTAAGATATTACAATCTAACTACTGCTCAAGTTTGCAGCATCTTGCATTGACGAGTCGAGCTCCTGCTTATCACTGAACTCTCTCGGCTCGCCAAGGCTAGTGCACAATAACAAATTACCAATAAGTGTTGTAACAAAATATACATTACCATGTATCCCTGAAAATCCCTATTTCTAATGCTATCAGAACTAAAATTACCATCAAAAGGAATATAATGAACGTATTTAAAGTCAAAGCTTAACTCAGTTATATTAACAGCCAAAATGATAGCAGACGACTAGACGTCAATTCTAATTCTTCTGAAAGAGAGAAAAAGGGATAAATCAGTAACTTAAAATGATACTCGATTTTGTTTTTGTTAATATTTTGCCACCCCTTAAAAGTATGACACAGGTTTATTTTCACATGAGATTTTTATAGGGCCTATGCGGATGGTCCCCTCTGGGTGAGCAGTTAGTGCTACAGCTTGGTAAGCTGAGTTAGTTTCTGGCATTGACGGTTTGACCAAATGGGGCCAGCCTCTTTTTAACTCAAAGTATGCTATTAGATTTATTTATGATTGCGTGTGTATTTTAAAAATGCTTCTGATATCTGAACATCAAATATATCGTTATTTTAACATTTCAATGAAGTTATGAAGGTAAAATTACTTAGATAACGTTAATACTAATTTAAAATGTAAAGTTATTTGACAGAAAAATGTAAGTGATCCCGTCTATAACTTTGAAGGATGAAACCAAAAAAAGCGTATGACGAATAAATATTCTTATATCAATCTCCCCCTTTGCAAACACTATTCAAAGAACAAAAAATTAATCTAATTAAAAAATGTTACGTAAGTAAAAAATTAATGTTTTAACTTTCCCACCAGAATACCATCTTTATTAAAAAAAAGATTAATATGGAAAATTTTGAACTCGCTCATTCCCATAGTAAACTTTGATAATGTGACAGTGTTTCAAACATATTTGAGGTTATCTGTAAAATTTTATGTGACATAGATATTGGAAATCATATTTCGTCCAATACTGTCCCCTAAATAAAAACATTGTTGCCAAATATAGTAGGACACGAAAATTTGACAGGGTGACATTGCCAAGGGTGAAATGTGGTGAAAGGATGCGTGATTGCTGTTTTTTTTTTTTTTTTGGTAACAGGACGGGGATTTTTCGGTTGGAGGTGTGACGGGAGAGAGTAAAAAAAAATTGAAAATAGAAATAAGAGAAAACACCGTCATGGGGTGTAAAAGGGGGGGGGGGAGGATTGAGGAGAACGATAAGGGTATAGCTCCACAATGGGGAGGAAATTTCATCCACCGGGGTGGTTGCGCGAGGCAGAATTGTGCTGGCGGCTAGACTTGCAAGGAGAAGGGAAAAGGCGGTGGCGGTCTCGCCCTGGAAAATGTATAAACGTCAAGCCAGGGGCATATGGAAAGGGCGTGTGGTGTAGGAAGTTGCTGGGTTTAGCCAGGGTTAGTGGAAGGGGGGTTAGGAGGAAAGCGCGGAGCAACAAGCCCATTAACACACACCCGGAAGGGGGTGCGGAAAAGGGATGGGTGGTGCACACTACACATAGACCACACACACACGCGCGTGCCTCATACTCGCGAGACGTCGTCCCCTCCCCCCCCCCCCCCCCTGGGAAGCCAAGGAAGATGTTCCGTTAACGCCCGGAGATACCGCGCAAAGGGGAAGTTTAGTTTCGCGATTCTCGCCCTTACCGCCACGGCTGGTTACACGCGCCTCCCATTACCCAGTTTTGTCGAGCCGCGTGGATGTTCCGCTGGGGAAACAAAAAAAGTGGGTCTTCGGAAGGGGGCAGGGGGTTACAAGGTACGACCTCTTACATTTACCCCCTTTCCCCGCTCCGCAAAGGCTTTCACAACCCCCTGCAACGCGCGCGTGGCAACATGGCGCGCCATCAGTAATGCGCTGCAGTTTAAATTAATAATTGTTGTTTATTGAGAGCTCCCCTAATAGCACCCCATCCGCTCCTGAACCATGGTAACTGTAAGCCTGCTTCTCCCATGTCGCACAGCGCCATTAAATTGCTCTTGCGTTGTAATGGACGGCTTTATTTATGACTCCTGGCACGTGCAAAGTAATACAATTCTGAATGTAAGCGCGTAGAATATATATATATATATATAAAGCCTTAGTAGTATATAATAGCCGGAGCTGGCACAGGCTTCAGGCTGAGGAGCGAGGAGACGGTCCGCCATCTTGGATTGTGACGTCACGACGGCCATCTTGGATGGTTGTGACCTTGACCTTTGACCTTGACCTTAAATTTGATCCTCAAAAATCGCCAAAATCCGCCAAAATTGGGCAAAATTTGCCCAAAATTCCTCAAAATTCGCCAAAATTTCCATTTCTGTGGAAAAAAGTTCCACCAAAAAATCTCAAAAAATTCCTCAATTCGAAAATCAGGATTTCTAAAATCCTCAAAAGTCGTTTTGCCCTAGAAAGAACCCTAATTCCTAAAACTGGCTTAAAACTCCTAAGAGATAGCCGCTTATAAGCCATTTCTAGGAATAAGGATACCATGACCGCCATCTTGGATTATGTCGTCACCGATGCATTTATCGTTACGGCCGCCATCTTTAACTTTTTTATTTATTATCCGATTTAAACGAATTTTTTTTAAAATTTATAAAAAAATTCAAATAATAAAATTTTAATAAAATATTTATAAAAATCATACATTAACGACACGGAGTTCGGAGTCCTCGGTTCGAACCCGGTGAGGGCAAAAAAAATTAAAAATGGCGAAAGGCTCCTTCCTTAATGGTGGCTGCAGGCAGACTGACTCCCACCACTTTTCTTAAAGCAGATATATCGTCACCTAGTATGACGTCATGTCCGCCATCTTGTCTTCGTTGCTGGAGACCACCATCTTGTTTTCGTCGGCGAGAGTGCGCAGACGCCATGTTAGTTTAGTTCTTATCCGCTAGAGTGCAGTAATCATTTATTACTAAGGTGCCCCGCCATCTTGAAATTTGGATGCCATATTGTAAATCCGTAATTATTTAGCTAGAAATTCGGGAAAAATTTCTAAATTCGTTAAATAAATCACTCATTAACTTACATATTGATTCGATCCACTCCTGTCCTTGGTTCGATACTTGATCGATGCAATAATGTTTAATTTTATGTAAAAAATAATAATTTCAATAAACCATGTTCAACATTCGTAAAGAGACTCTAAAATCTCTACGACCACCATCCTATCAGACATCAAGACCACCATATTGGAAATGCGTAATTTTAATGCTAGAGATCCGGGAAAAAGTTCAGTAATCATTAAATAAATTTCCGATCAATAAACTGATTAATTAGATCGACTAAGGTCCTTGGTACGATCCCAGGCCGATACAAAACAACTTTAATATTTAAAAAAAGCACCACTAAAGTGTAAGGTTCGAGGAATTAAACACCGCAAGTTCTTTTACAAACATAATATTTATTACATAATTTCTATTCTACTACAGGATCACTTACGAAAGCCAGCAATCTTATAATCATTTAGTTCCGCAGCGGTGTGAAATGACTAATTCTTAGCTCCAATCGGTTTATACTAGACAGAGTCCAGCCAGAACCTTTACAGACATAGTCCACCTCTTCTTGACAGAGTTTCTGGATACCGTTTTTAACAGTTTGCTTCACATCGTTAGAACTGTAAATTACTGCAGCCGATGTCTTGAATGCACACTTCTTCACTTTGTCATCGAACGGATATGGCTTTCCATATATACAGTCCAACCACAAGTTATATTTCAAAGGTCCGTTTGTTGCTACATCATCAGTAAGCTGATTGATTATCTTCTGTCTGATATCGTCAAGAAAATTACAAATGTCCTTCGACTCACCGAACGTATTTAGATAATAGTAGTCTTTCAAAGTTCCACGAAATGCAGACTGCGCCAAGTAGAAGCCATTATCGTTCACTTGTAATGCTCCGAACACAGTCTTAGGTTTAGTTCCATGTTCAGACGTCATAACAATCGGTTGCTGGGCATCTGTTTTTTTGGTTGTACGCTTTCGTGTCTCCAATCTAAAGCGAGGAGCCGAAATGTCGGCAGGTAGTTCAGCAGTAGGAGCACAGACTCCACCTTTACATTTTTTTGCATGATGTCGCAAACTGTCAATTCGAGTAAACCATTTAAGGCACTCATCACATCGAAACTTCATGCGAGAAGGATTCTTCGTGCATTTGCTCCGCTCATGTCTTCGTGCATCATGGGAAAATGCGAACGACGTATCACAGTAGCTGCAAGGATACCGTGGTGATGAAGACGATCCTTTCAGACCCGATCCAGATACAGACATTGCAACAGTAGTACCATTTCCAGGCATTCTCTTATGCACATCGATGCATCGTTGTTGCGCCGAAACCTTTACTTTCTGCCGCACAGCAGGACCTTTGCATGCCTTCATGTGCGTTTTCATATTATCTTTTCTGGCAAACTGCTTATGACATTTCTCACAAACAAACATTTTACGATATAGGTTCTTGGCACATTCGCTCCTCTCGTGTCGCCGGGCATTGCTGTTGTTTGAGAAAATCTTGTCGCAGTAACAGCACCGATGTTCGCTAGTTGTCAAATCAGCATCCATTGAAGTCTCCATCGAGGTCGTATCGTCGATCGTCGTGGTTTCCTGCACATCCAACAGTAGTCATTAAGCTATCTTCTGCTGGTGGTATCACATCTGTTGAAATCTCCTCCAATGTCGACGTCGTCGTCGTTGCCAACGGGATCTGCTCCACCATTGTCGTCGCTGACGTCAAGGTTCCCGTAGACGATGGTACAACGTCCATCGAGTTCGGCGTTAAAGTCGGTAAAGATGCCATCGAGTTCTCAAGAACAGGTAATTACACGACTTATGCACCAGATGAAATAATCTAGGTGATCCTTACACCGTCGACGACAGTAACAAACTGAGCGACCTGCTGTCTAGGACTCGCTTATATACATGCACCGGATGGAATAATACGCAAGTCAAATCAAGAACCATTTACTATAATACTAGAGTCAAAACAACATTAAAAATAGAAGGACCATCAACGAAAAGGCAGCACATTTGGAAGCACCGACAACGAAAAGGCAGCACATTTGGAAGCACCGACTACGAAAAGGCAGCACATTTGGAAGCACCGACTACGAAAAGGCAGCACATTTGGAAGCACCGACTACGAAAAGGCAGCACATTTGGAAGCACCGACAACGAAAAGGCAGCACATTTGGAAGCACCGACAACGAAAAGGCAGCACATTTGGAAGCACCGACAACGAAAAGGCAGCACATTTGGAAGCACCGACAACGAAAAGGCAGCACATTTGGAAGCACCGACAACGAAAAGGCAGCACATTTGGAAGCACCGACAACGAAAAGGCAGCACATTTGGAAGCTCCATCAACAAAAAAAAAAAGGCAAAAAGGAAGCACAAGTTACGAGATCTATGTCTTAGTTAGAAATCAGAATACAAGAAATAAAAACATTAAATTCTTATAATTTAAATTATTTATTTTATTGCTTTACACTATACAAATGCAAGTAAAACAAGCCATTATTGTATGTAGCCAGCATTCCTCAGTTCCTTGAGTATGAAGGATATTTCTTTGATGCACGAATAGTTTCCTGCACAAAGCGAACCATGTAGAAGTCTTAGCCGGTCAATCAATATGTTTGGATCTTTCCATGATGTGTAATCATTCTCTTCTACCACCATCTTCCTTGCACCTTTATAATTATTATGATCTCTGGTGTCTTCCGTTTTACCACCAACCGCAGGGTAACTTTCATGTTTGAGACGGTGATCATCACAAGCTTGATCAGATTTATTTAATATATCACGTCGTTTCCATCGTTATGTCTCAGGACACCGCCACATTCTTCAATCTTGGCAGCTTTAGGTGCTTCATCATAGTCTATGTCTTTGTAAACAGCCTCAGAGTCACTGTAACAATCACCGTAGAAGGAATCGTCTTCACCCAATTTACCGTAATAATTCGATGTTGATGATGTTGAAGTGTCTTCATCGTCTTCATGCTTCCTTTTTAGGAGTCCATCATTTTTACAAAGTAGGAAAGATCTACTTGAATTCGGCTGGAATATATTCTCACTTTTCACGTTAAGGATTCTTCCATTGTCTTCATTCTTCCGTAAATCATCAACCTTCTTCAATTTAAGTTCTTTGTCGAGATCGGAAGAGCCAAGAAAATTATTGTCGTAATGCAGATCACTCTTTCTTAGGCTAGTAGATTCATCGTTGTCCTCTAGCTTGTACGCAGGCTTGGCGCTACAAGTTCTTCCATGTCTTTTTAGGCTCTCTCTCCGCGTAAACGACTTGCTACATCGAACACAACTTATCATATTGCGCAGTGGATTTTTAACACAGTCATTCTTCTCGTGTTGTCTTTTATTCTTTCTCAAGATAAACTCTTTACTGCAAAACTTACACCTATGTTCTTTCGATACAGTGTCAGATCCCAAATCGGAATTCATATTAGTTACTGAGACTAATGCCAGATACCAATTGAGTGTTTTAAATTAGATTCAATACTTAAATAGAAATTTTTTCATATTTCATCAGCGAGAATTAATATATCTCATGCAAAAGTACTTTATGCATGTAGTTCTGCTTTTCAACAACAGATGTCGCCACATGTTGCTTGCAGGTAAATAATATTTAGTTATTTTATGCGGGATGCGGGATGCTCACTAACGATCGCAAAAGAAGGATGGCTTCGCTAGACTCCAAGTAAAAGGAAGTTCGTCTTGCATGTTGGTACTCCACAGACAGCGGTTTCTCAGAATAGTCAGAAACACTTGAAGAAACCACAGGAATGATTGCAAGAACACGGGAAAAACCATCAAAATATTGACAAGAATAATCAGGAGCACACGGAGAAAACCATCATAATATTGACAAGAATAATCAGGAGCACACGGAGAAAACCATCATAATATTGACATGGATAATCAGATGCACTCGGAGAAAACAACCACACGTTTTCTTTGATATCATAAAATTACAGGGAAAAAAAAATATTTAATAAAAATAAATAAAAAAAATTTAAAATGAAAAAAATTACAAAAATACATAAATAGATTCTGCTAGCTTGTGAACTTCTCATTGTGTAACAAAGATAGAGTTCCAGTACAAGCCAGAATTTTATGTATTTTTGTAATTTTTTTCATTTTAAATTTTTTTTATTTATTTTTATTAAATATTTTTTTTTCCCTGTAATTTTATGATATCAAAGAAAACGTGTGGTTGTTTTCTCCGAGTGCATCTGATTATCCATGTCAATATTATGATGGTTTTCTCCGTGTGCTCCTGATTATTCTTGTCAATATTATGATGGTTTTCTCCGTGTGCTCCTGATTATTCTTGTCAATATTTTGATGGTTTTTCCCGTGTTCTTGCAATCATTCCTGTGGTTTCTTCAAGTGTTTCTGACTATTCTGAGAAACCGCTGTCTGCATGGATTTTTTTTTTGACTAATGAGACATGTCATTTTATTTGGAGTTACATTTAATTCGATAATTTCTGCTACTAAATCAAAACTTGCAATATTTTTATCAGGTGGAATTAAAAAATATCATTACTCAGTCAAATAAATATTACGCCATGAGACATCTGTGGAGTACCAACATGCAAGACGAACTTCCTTTTACTTGGAGTCTAGCGAAGCCATCCTTCTTTTGCGATCGTTAGTGAGCATCCCGCATCCCGCATAAAAGAACTAAATATTATTTACCTGCAAGCAACATGTGGCGACATCTGTTGTTGAAAAGCAGAACTACATGCATAAAGTACTTTTGCATGAGATATATTAATTCTCGCTGATGAAATATGAAAAAATTTCTATTTAAGTATTGAATCTAATTTAAAACACTCAATTGGTATCTGGCATTAGTCTCAGTAACTAATATGAATTCCGATTTGGGATCTGACGCTGTATCGAAAGAACATAGGTGTAAGTTTTGCAGTAAAGAGTTTATCTTGAGAAAGAATAAAAGACAACACGAGAAGAATGACTGTGTTAAAAATCCACTGCGCAATATGATAAGTTGTGTTCGATGTAGCAAGTCGTTTACGCGGAGAGAGAGCCTAAAAAGACATGGAAGAACTTGTAGCGCCAAGCCTGCGTACAAGCTAGAGGACAACGATGAATCTACTAGCCTAAGAAAGAGTGATCTGCATTACGACAATAATTTTCTTGGCTCTTCCGATCTCGACAAAGAACTTAAATTGAAGAAGGTTGATGATTTACGGAAGAATGAAGACAATGGAAGAATCCTTAACGTGAAAAGTGAGAATATATTCCAGCCGAATTCAAGTAGATCTTTCCTACATTGTAAAAATGATGGACTCCTAAAAAGGAAGCATGAAGACGATGAAGACACTTCAACATCATCAACATCGAATTATTACGGTAAATTGGGTGAAGACGATTCCTTCTACGGTGATTGTTACAGTGACTCTGAGGCTGTTTACAAAGACATAGACTATGATGAAGCACCTAAAGCTGCCAAGATTGAAGAATGTGGCGGTGTCCTGAGACCGAAACGATGGAAACGACGTGATATATTAAATAAATCTGATCAAGCTTGTGATGATCACCGTCTCAAACATGAAAGTTACCCTGCGGTTGGTGGTAAAACGGAAGACACCAGAGATCATAATAATTATAAAGGTGCAAGGAAGATGGTGGTAGAAGAGAATGATTACACATCATGGAAAGATCCAAACATATTGGTTGACCGGCTAAGACTTCTACATGGTTCGCTTTGTGCAGGAAACTATTCGTGCATCAAAGAAATATCCTTCATACTCAAGGAACTGAGGAATGCTGGCTACATACAATAATGGCTTGTTTTACTTGCATTTGTATAGTGTAAAGCAATAAAATAAATAATTTAAATTATAAGAATTTAATGTTTTTATTTCTTGTATTCTGATTTCTAACTAAGACATAGATCTCGTAACTTGTGCTTCCTTTTTGCCTTTTTTTTTTTTGTTGATGGAGCTTCCAAATGTGCTGCCTTTTCGTTGTCGGTGCTTCCAAATGTGCTGCCTTTTCGTTGTCGGTGCTTCCAAATGTGCTGCCTTTTCGTTGTCGGTGCTTCCAAATGTGCTGCCTTTTCGTTGTCGGTGCTTCCAAATGTGCTGCCTTTTCGTTGTCGGTGCTTCCAAATGTGCTGCCTTTTCGTTGTCGGTGCTTCCAAATGTGCTGCCTTTTCGTAGTCGGTGCTTCCAAATGTGCTGCCTTTTCGTAGTCGGTGCTTCCAAATGTGCTGCCTTTTCGTAGTCGGTGCTTCCAAATGTGCTGCCTTTTCGTTGTCGGTGCTTCCAAATGTGCTGCCTTTTCGTTGATGGTCCTTCTATTTTTAATGTTGTTTTGACTCTAGTATTATAGTAAATGGTTCTTGATTTGACTTGCGTATTATTCCATCCGGTGCATGTATATAAGCGAGTCCTAGACAGCAGGTCGCTCAGTTTGTTACTGTCGTCGACGGTGTAAGGATCACCTAGATTATTTCATCTGGTGCATAAGTCGTGTAATTACCTGTTCTTGAGAACTCGATGGCATCTTTACCGACTTTAACGCCGAACTCGATGGACGTTGTACCATCGTCTACGGGAACCTTGACGTCAGCGACGACAATGGTGGAGCAGATCCCGTTGGCAACGACGACGACGTCGACATTGGAGGAGATTTCAACAGATGTGATACCACCAGCAGAAGATAGCTTAATGACTACTGAGCTGGATGTGCAGGAAACCACGACGATCGACGATACGACCTCGATGGAGACTTCAATGGATGCTGATTTGACAACTAGCGAACATCGGTGCTGTTACTGCGACAAGATTTTCTCAAACAACAGCAATGCCCGGCGACACGAGAGGAGCGAATGTGCCAAGAACCTATATCGTAAAATGTTTGTTTGTGAGAAATGTCATAAGCAGTTTGCCAGAAAAGATAATATGAAAACGCACATGAAGGCATGCAAAGGTCCTGCTGTGCGGCAGAAAGTAAAGGTTTCGGCGCAACAACGATGCATCGATGTGCATAAGAGAATGCCTGGAAATGGTACTACTGTTGCAATGTCTGTATCTGGATCGGGTCTGAAAGGATCGTCTTCATCACCACGGTATCCTTGCAGCTACTGTGATACGTCGTTCGCATTTTCCCATGATGCACGAAGACATGAGCGGAGCAAATGCACGAAGAATCCTTCTCGCATGAAGTTTCGATGTGATGAGTGCCTTAAATGGTTTACTCGAATTGACAGTTTGCGACATCATGCGAAAAAATGTAAAGGTGGAGTCTGTGCTCCTACTGCTGAACTACCTGCCGACATTTCGGCTCCTCGCTTTAGATTGGAGACACGAAAGCGTACAACCAAAAAAACAGATGCCCAGCAACCGATTGTTATGACGTCTGAACATGGAACTAAACCTAAGACTGTGTTCGGAGCATTACAAGTGAACGATAATGGCTTCTACTTGGCGCAGTCTGCATTTCGTGGAACTTTGAAAGACTACTATTATCTAAATACGTTCGGTGAGTCGAAGGACATTTGTAATTTTCTTGACGATATCAGACAGAAGATAATCAATCAGCTTACTGATGATGTAGCAACAAACGGACCTTTGAAATATAACTTGTGGTTGGACTGTATATATGGAAAGCCATATCCGTTCGATGACAAAGTGAAGAAGTGTGCATTCAAGACATCGGCTGCAGTAATTTACAGTTCTAACGATGTGAAGCAAACTGTTAAAAACGGTATCCAGAAACTCTGTCAAG